>NW_011494628.1:1309643-1351570 GCF_000754665.1 Bison bison bison
GAAACAGTGGAAACAGTGGGTGACTTTATTTTTCTGGGCTCCAAAATCACTGCAGATGGTGACTGCAGCCATGAAATTAAAAGACGCTTCCTCCTTGGAAGGAAAGTTATGACCAACCTAGATAACATATTCAAAAGCAGAGACATTACTTTGCCAACAAAGGTTCGTCTAGTCAAGGCTATGGTTTTTCCTGTGGTCATGTATGGATGTGAGAGTTGGACTATGAAGAAGGCTGAGTGCCGAAGAATTGATGCTTTTGAACTGTGGTGTTGGAGAAGACTCTTGAGAGTCCCTTGGACTGCAAGGAGATCCAACCAGTCCATTCTGAAGGAGATCAGCCATGGGATTTCTTTGGAAGGAATGATGCTAAAGCTGAAACTCCAGTACTTTGGCCACCTCATGTGAAGAGTTGACTCATTGGAAAAGACTCTGATGCTGGGAGGGATTGGGGACAGGAGGAGAAGGTGACGACAGAGGGTGAGATGGCTGGATGGCATCACCGACTCGATGGACGTGAGTCTGAGTGAACTCCGGGAGTTGGTGATGGACAGGGAGGCCTGGAGTGCTGCGATTCATGGGGTCGCACAGAGTCGGACATGACTGAGCGACTGATCTGATCTGATCTGATCTGATGTGCATGGTATTGTCTTGTTGCCATGGTAATGTCTACACTGGAAGCCACACCCAGGAGTGCAGAGCTAGTCTCCTTGGGAGCATGACTTAGAGGGAACTGGGCTGCCCTTAGTAAACAGCCAGGGTCTCTCCTCATGACCCCTACACTGACACTGGGTATGGACTCACCATGGGGCGATGCCCTGGAGTCTTGGAGATCAGGCATCATCTCTTTTTCTCCATTTTAATGTCATTACTGTGCAAAGGCAAACACCCCTGAGACTTGTAAGAGAAAAGCCAACATCTCACTCCCCAAAATAGACATAAAACCTAACCATCTCCAGTGAAGCTGCAATTATGGAATCCTGGGTTTTGAGAGGACTTGAAAGGTCACTTATATATAACCTCTTCAGTGCACAAATTCTCTTTTCTGTGAGCCAGGAGCCAGCATCTGCTTGAATACCTCAAGTTAAAGGCAACTTCAGCTAAAGGCAGCCCATTTCCTATTTCAAGGTTGGAGAGCTCTGACCTTAATTTTTTTCCCTTTATGAACTGCAAGTGGTCTGTCTTGACTTTCTACCCATTAGCCCAGTTTCTAATCTTTTGAACCACTCTATAAGAATACACAGAACTGTACAAAAAGATCTTCACAACCCAGATAATCACAATGATGTGATCACTCACCTAGAGCCAGACATCCTGGAATGTGAAGTCCAGTGGGCCTTAGAAAGCATCACTACAAACAAAGTTAGTGGAGGTGATGGAATTCCAGTTGAGCTATTCCAAATCCTGAAAGATGATGCTGTGAAAGTGCTGCACTCAATATGCCAGCAAATTTGGAAAACTCAGCAGTGGCCACAGGACTGGAAAAGGTCCGTTTTCATTCCAATCCCAAAGAAAGGCAATGCCAAAGAGTGCTCAAACTACTGCACAATTGCACTCATCTCACATGCTAGTAAAGTAATGCTCAAAATTCTCCAAGCCAGGCTTCAGCAATACATGAACTGTGAACTTCCAGATCCCTGACACACACGGAAAGTATTTAGAACAAGGACAGCCACAGAATAATTTTTCAACAAATACTATCATCATAATTATTAATGTTTCCCAATTTGTATCATATAATAATGAGGAGCTGAGACATCTGCCAGTGAAATTCTCTGCCGTTGTGCATCAGTAGCCTCCTATTACTCTAGGATGAATTAAGTTCTAAAGTGGCAAGTTAAGTCACGTTCACCTCTATTCAGACCTTGGACCAATCCCCTAATCAAAGCAAATACCAGTGTTTTCACTGTCGTCTGATTTGAAAGGGAATAGTCAGGATTCCAGGGAAGAGAAGGAAAGACTGTAGTGAAATAGGGCTTTGGGGGAAGTGGAGAGAAAATGGAGATGTTCCTAGGCCTTTTGGGCTCTCCCACTCCTTCCCTGTGACCACTGGTCTGCTCTTCCCTACGTGCACTGCTGAGCTTTGAAATGAAGCCTATGTCCTGGTGTGTCAGAACTGTGCAGTCAGACTGACATGGACTCAAGTCTCAGGCAAGACACTTACTAGTTGCTTGATCTGTGCGTACGTGTTAGTCACTTAAGAAAGTGAAAGTGAAAGTGAAAGTCAGTGGTGTCAATGGTGTCAGTGGTGTCCAATTCTTTGCGACCCCATGGACTGTAAAGTCCATGGAATTCTCCTGGCCAGAATACTGGATCGAGTTGCCATTTCCTTCTCCAGGGATCTTCCTGACCTGGGGATCGAATCCAGGCCTCCTGCACTGCAGGCAGATTCTTTACCATCTGAGCCCCCAGGGAAGCTCCTGTTTGATCTTAGGCAGATAGTTTAGTCTTTCTAGGTTTGAGTTTCCCATTTTGTAAAACGAGAGCGATAGTACTTATCTCATCCAGTTATGGCAAGAATGGAGATGAAGGTCCACTTTGAGTGAAACGATATGATCTCACTCACCACCACCATCATTATCATCTTTAGAGAGACTGGGCAGGGAAGTGAGCCCAGACACTCAGTAGCACACTTCTAGCCCCAGCCCAGCTAGTGCACCCCAGTCATTAGCCCCAAGTTTTTGGCAGCCAAGTTCATGCCAATGACCTACTTCATAATAATATTTACCTCATGTCCATGCCCTGATGATAAGGAGAATTTTTGAAAGCCAAAAAGGCAGCAGACATTTAATGAACATTCCCTTCTTCCCCAGGATGGCTTCTGCATGTATTTGCAGCTAGTATATTCAGAGCAGGCTGATGCTCGGGCTCGACAGCAAAAGGCTTCCTTCCAGGTGCCTGCTGTGCTGTAGGGGCTGTCATACGGGGGTCCCGTGCTGCACATTCTTGCTGCGCCTGATGACACCTTAATCATGATCAGAGAAGATGGAGCCATTTATTTCTGGTCCTTGCAGCTGAAGTTGAAAAGAAGAAAGTGGGTTTTTGTATGTGACTCTCATTTGATAAGGATGCTGAGTGCTCCAGTTTGATTTTATTTGCTATTTTAAACTGCTCCTTGAGTGGCATGATTACAGAAATTGTGTCCTTGAATATAATATATTCATGCTGGATTTTGCCAGTCTATGGGATGCAAATATGATCTGTATATGTAGGACAAGATAATTCTTCATTCCACTGCTAAAATCAGATGGAGTGATGAATTACACATGATTCCATCATGTAATTTATCATGTCTTAATGAATGACAAATGGAAAAGAATTTTCCGTTTTTCTCCCTGTTAATGGTTCTTTCAGTTTAGGTAGTTCTGAGAGAACTTACTGAATCACAGAATCAGAAATTCAGAAGGCAAGAAGCATTTGGGAAGTACACTTAGGAATAACAGTGAGCCATTACAGAATAGAGCCCTTGTCGCTGCTCAGGTTCTATGCTGCATGCTGGGGACAGACACCCATTTCCGCCCTCAGGAAACTTATCACCCACCTAGTAGTTACACAGCTAAACTATACCCCTCAGGCTGCCAAATAAACCTTCCCGAGAAGTGAAGTCGCTCAGTCGTGTCTGACTCTTTGTGACCCTATGGGCTGTAGCCTACCAGGCTCCTCTGTCCGGGATTTTCCAGGCAAGAGTACTGGAATGGGTTGCCATTTCCTTCTCCAGAGGATCTTCCCGACCCAGGGATCGAGCCTGGGTCTCCCGCATTCTAGGCAGATGCTTTACCGTCTGAGCCACCAGGGAAGGAGAGAATAAACTCAGTGCCTCGAGTCTGTGTAGCAAGTTCTCTATAGAGGCAAACCTTGGTTTACTGCATTCCACAGATACTGTATTTTTTATAAATTGAAGGTTTGTGGCAACCCTGTATTGAGCAAGTCTATCAAGGCCATTTCCCCAACAGTATTTGCTCACGTTGTGTCTCTGTATCCCATTTTGGTAATTCCTGCAATATTTCAAACTTTTTCATTATTATTATACCTGTTGAGGTGATCAATGATCAGGGATCTTTGATGTTACTATTGCAAAAAGATTATTACTCACTGAAGGGTCAGATGGTGGCTAGCATTTTTAACAAGAAAGTATTTATTTATTTTTAGTGGAAGTATAATTACTTTACAGTACTGCATTTGTTTCTACCAAACATCAAAATGAATCAGCCATAAATTTACCCATGTCTCCTCACAAGAAAGTATTTTTTAATGAAGATATGTACATTGATTAAAAAAAAAAAACAACATTGCACACTTAATAGACCATCAGCATAATGTAAACATAACTTTGTCTGCACTGGGGAACCAGAAAATTCCCATGACTCACTTCATCACAGTGGTCCACAATATCTCCAAGATATATCTATACTTGAGGGCAAAAGTAAACTGAAGAAAGCTCTATAATGTGAAGTATGTGTATTACGGACAAGAGTGCCTTGAGACAACTGAAACTGTCTTATCATTAAAAAGCTGTATTTTTGTACATTTCCATCCTTCTACCCTTTAGGACAAGCCCATTATTCAGAAGTCCAGGTGGGTGACAGATGTTACCATCATGCCCCAGTACAACAAACTGATCCTAGGGACTGGGTGAGTGTCTTTGGCTGTTCAGCTGGGAAAAGAATCATCATTGGTCTATGAAATTCACTTCCATGTGTGGGTTTACACAGACATATTCATGTTTATGATAATAGGATAAAGAATGAAGCCCTTAAAAAAATATACTAGAACTCATACATCATCAAACTGCTGTGCAAAGAAAGGTATCCGTTTGTCTGGCCAATTGCAATGATATTGTCATTGTCTCAAATTGATAGTCCTCTTCTGGAATACTTCCAGAGTGAGAAAAAAATGTCATTACATTTTAGCACCCTTTATTTTAGATTCAAAATAATACAGCTATTTTATTAGCCACCAAAATTCAGTCCAAAAGACTTTGGACTGATTGAAAAAATAAAATCCATAGTGAAAACAAACTATACTCGCTGGTGGAGAGCCTCCAAAGAATGGGCCTTGGAAGAATGGCCTCAAGCTGTGAAGGAAGATACTGAAGATTTTGATCAAGGGCAACATAAAGATTGAAGGCAGGAGGAGAAGGGGATGACAGAGGATGAGATGGTTGGATGGCATCACCGACTTGATGGATATGAGTTTGAGCAAGCTCCAGGAGTTGGTGATGGACAAGGAAGCCAGACAGGGAAGGGAAGCTGCAGGGAAGCCTGGCAGGGAAGGAAAGCCTGCAGGGAAGCTGCAGTCAGTCCATGGGGTTGCAAAGAGTCGGAAACAACTGAGCAACTGAACTGAACCGAACGTAATTAAAGTAGGCTTCCCTGGTGGCTCAGCCAGTAAAGAATCCACCTGCAATGCAGGAGACCTGGCTTCCATCCCTGGGTCAGGAAGGTCCCCTGGAGAAGGGAATTGCTACCCACTCCAGTATTCTTGCCTGGAGAATTCTATGAACAGAGGAGCCTGGAGGGCTGGAGTCCATGGGGTGGCAAAGAGTCGGATACGAATGAGCAACTAACACTTTCAAAATAATAAAAATAAATGTGCAGCGTCCTGGACGGCGCTTGAGCAACCTCAGTAATGCGCCAAGGCAAGGGCGTGTGCAGCTTGGTGGGAAGGAATTTTGGAAAACTCCAAATTAAGGCAAAAGCAACCAGGGAAGGGTGAACTGTGATGGGAGTGGTGGGTGTGTCCAGGCTGAGGAATTAAACTGTTTAGCATGGAGTCTTGGGCTCCAAAATCACTGCAGATGGTGATTGCAGCCATGAAATTAAAAGAGGCTTACTCCTTGGAAGGAAAGTTATGACCAACCTAGATAGCATATTCAAAAGCAGAGACATTACTTGCCAACAAAGGTCCATCTAGTCACGGCTATGGTTTTTCCAGTGGTCATGTATGGATGTGAGAGTTGGACTGTGAAGAAAGCTGAGCGCCGAAGAATTGATGCTTTTTTTTTTTGAATTGATGCTTTTGAACTGTGGTGTTGGAGAAGACTCTTGAGAGTCCCTTGGACTGCAAGGAGATCCAACCAGTCCATCCTGAAGGAGATCAGTCCTCGGTGTTCATTGGAAGGACTGATGCTGAGGCTGAAACTCCAGTACTTTGGCCACCTCATGCGAAGAGTTGACTCATTGGAAAAGACCCTGATGCTGGGAGGGATTTGGGGCAGGAGGAGAAGGGGACGACAGAGGATAAGATGGCTGGATGGCATCACCGACTCAATGGACATGAGTTTGGGTGAATTCCAGGAGTTGGTGATAGACAGGGAGGCCTGGCGTGCTGCGATTCATGGGGTTGCAAAGAGTTGGACACGACTGAGCGACTGAACTGAACTGACCTGAGCATGGGGCTGGGGCCGTGGCTAGATGAAGGGGCGGAGGTTGAATGTGGTTCCCACCGCCCTGCCTGACCCTCTTCAGACTCCTCCCTCCACCTCCGACTCCTCCCAAACCCAACCTTGCCTCCTTTAGCAGACCCTGGTTCCCTAGGCTTCAGTGACGTTAGCTAACAGTTAATATAACCCCACATCATCCAGGCTCTCAAATACAATTAAATTTAATGTTAAGTTTAATTATTAAAACATTAGCATATTAATATTACTTATATAATTAATATCAACCATTAAAAAACAACAAATTTGGATTTCTAAATTCAGCCCTGTTTGATTTTAAAAAGCGTGTTCAATAGCTTTAATTACCGTGTCTTTTACACACACAGAAATTCAGAGATTAAAGCAGTAACTTCCTAGAGAATCTCTGAGCTGGCAAATGGGAAAGTAAGGCAAGACAAATGACTGGAGGCAGTGAACCACTCTTGAGCTGCATGGCAGGTGGAAAGGAAATGGGAAAACTACGTTAATCACAGATGGCAAGCAAGGCAAGGCTCTGGAATTTGCGGAGTGACCCCCCCACACACACACACCCACACACACATGTGTTCCATGTGAGCAGGCTGAAGCAGCAGGCTGTTTTTCTTATATCCACGAACTTCTTCTTTCAGTCAGCTCCTGGGTGGACAAGCTAACTTAGGAGGAAGGGGTTAAGGACACAAGTTAAGGAGGACTGAGCGGGGAACTGAGTCCTTGACCCTCCATTGTGTGGCTCTAATCATCTTCATTATTAGCAGCAAAAATCAGTTCACGTTTTCGAGCACTTAAGAGGTCCCATGTACCAAGCTAACTACTTTCTCACATATCCTCTCATTTAATCCCAGTAACTCTCCTGTAAAACAGGTATGAGCCCCATTTTACAGACGAGGGAACTGTGTGATGAGCTGGGATCTGATGTCCCAACTATTGGCGTCCAGAGCCCGTGTTGTTGGAAACTGTACCAGCCTCCTGATGGGGAGTATGGGTGCCATGACCAGTTCAGAACCAGATGGAATTGATGTCCCCAAAGGGTGGAGCTGGAGAGGAAGCCTCCAGCTCAGCAAGGGGCCATGCTCAGGAAGGCAGGTGTTTCACGGGTCAGCTGTTTCTGTTTTGTAGAATCTGTGCATTATAAAAAATGCTCCATATAAAAATCAAGTGGGAAATTTAGGTTTACTCCAAGTGTGCTTCATCTCTGAACAGAAACTGTGAAATCCAGCTGTATGAACTCTCTAACGTGGAGCCGTACTGTCAGATTGGTGGCCTGGAAGCTGTCCCGCTGAAACTGAACTACTGGTGAGAAAGAGGCATCCCCAGGGCCAGGCAGAGTGCCTCTCCCCCGAGCAGCAAATCCTTCCTTCTCTCTCTGTGGACAGTTACGTACACTTGTGTTCTATCAGTAGGCGTCCTGGCTCCCACGGAGCCTGTCATGCCTGTGTCACTTGTCACAGTGGTGCCCAGAAAGGAGGGGCCTTCCTGCATCTGTGGAGGAAAGGGAGGCCCAGAGAGGTGATATGGTTTCTGTTGATGAGATTATAAATTAATCTATGTTTTAAATGTGGCTATGTTAATTTTCCTGAAACCCAACTCTGACCTTGTTACTCTGCTTTTGAGTGGTTGCCAAGTCCTTCTCCAATAATATTCACACCTTTTAGTGGCACCCAAGCCTTCCCTCCCCTCCCCACTGCCATTCTAGCCTCCCTCTGCACTGGGCCATCAGGGCCAACCTAAACAGAGACCCTTCAGCTCCGGTCAGTCAGGTCACTGTCCAGATGCTCTGGATGCTGTTCCACTCCCCAGCCATCCTTTCATCATGTTTCTAATATGCACCTGACCTAGCTGGATATGGGGGCACATATGAATAAGACACGGTTCCCAAAAGCTCTCACTGTCTCACAGACACGGCGGGTTCTGCAGAAATCCTACCATTCTTTACAGCCCAAATGTTATCTTCATGAAGTCCCCTGAATCTGCTTCTCACCCAGAAACCAAGTGTCCCCCTGGAAGCATCCCTGGTCTGTGGTTGTGGGGGCCCTTACAGACATCACCAATACAAAGCCCTGAGTAGCCCATGGGTGGCACCCACGCTTCAGTCTTTGCCCTGTGCTCTCGGGCACATGCACACAGACTGGTCCCTAGTAGGCTCTAGAGAAACACTTGTTGAATAATCACGTCAGAAATCTCTTACTGATTTCAAAAGGAGGATCTAGTTTTATTTTGGCTTTTCTGTCCCCCGCCTTGCTTTTCTTGCTGCTTGATGGTTTTAGTAAAACATATCTTTCATTCAGTTTTCTTCCACCTATCATTTTGTATATTGAGAAATATAGAGAAAAGTTGATGGATTTAGAAGGAAGTAACTGAAAAGCAGACTTGCAGCAGACTGTGTTCCTGTAGAACAAAGACAGACCCCCTTCCCCAGCGCCTCTCCTGCACAGGTGTGGCCCCTCCTGAGGCCTCCTTCCTCTCCAGAGGGAGGGATGTGTACACCCCACCCCACCCCCGGAGGTTAGGGTAGGGTAGGAGGCACTGGAGCGCTGGGGAATCCAGGTGCCCAGCCTACAGTGAGGGCATCGCCATAGTGAGTTGGCTTTTACTTAAGACATCTGAGAGTTGCCTGAAAATGATTGATTGTGTTAGCACTGCTTTCTAGAAAGGCCACTTTGATGAGAGAAGAAAAAGGACACCCTTGAGAGAACATGTGCAGGCCCAGCGAAGCAAGTATAGCTCAGCCTGGCTGTGTGTGCCTCCTGCCTCCCAGATCCTGGGCCAGACCCCAGCTCCCCACATCAGAGGATGCTGGGCTCCTCCTGGGTAGGTCAGAGCCTCTGGGGAAGGCAGGACTTTGTTGTGGACTCAGATCTCAGCAACTTCACTCATCTCTGGGGACACTGTGGTCCCAGGACATCATGAAGACTTTGTTCTACCCCACCTCTCCTGGGGCTTGGAGCTGAGGGTGGGGACGAGTCTTTTGCTATGGGCTAGGGATTCAGAAACTGAACTCATAGGACACCCAGACTCAAGGGGAGCACAGCCTGGTGAATGTGAATGTGTAAATCTGCTGGGACTTCCATAACAAAATGTCACTGGGTGCCTTAAACAACAGAAAATAATTTTCTCACAGTTCTGGGGGCTGGCAGGTCCAAGATCAAGGTGATAATCCCTTCTGTTTCTGGCCAGGGCCCTCTTCCTGGATTGCAGACAGCCACCCAGTCGCCTTCTCACTGTGTCCTCATGTGGCCTTTCCTTGGTGGGTTGCATGGGGGCGGGGGGAATGTTGCTCTATGGGGTCTCTTAACCCTGTCACAAGAGCCCCACCCTCATGAACTCATTTAACCCTAATTACATCCCAAAGGACCCACCTCCAAATACTATCACATTGGAGGTTAGAGTTTTAACATATGAATTTTGAGGGGACACAAACATTTTATCCACAATAGTGAATATTTACTGACTTGGGTTGTACATTCTAATCAGTCACCTCTCCCTTAATGAGGGTGGGATGGAGCAATGGCATTGGCCAGGTAATCAACCAATGGGACAGTTTGTTGATGATATCATTCTCTGAGAGCTTCTCCATTGGACTAGGAATGAGGTTTAGGATGCCACACTCTTCTGACATGGAGACTAGTTTTCTTTTTTTTTTTTTATTTCACCAAGATTTAGCTTCTGTGTGTGGGTGCTCATTCAGTCATATCTGACTCTTTGTGACCCCATGGACGGCAACCCTCCGGGCTCCTCTGTCCATGGGATTTCCCAGGCAAGAATACTGGAACGGGTTGCCATTTCCTTCTGTGGGGATCTTCCCAACCAAGGGATCGAACACGCGTCTCCTGCATCTCCTGCACTGACAGGCAGATTTTTTACCACTGAGCCACTGGGGAAGCCCATTTAGCTTCTAGACACACCCAAAGGAAAACCGATTTGGAACAACACTTATAACTGGCATAGACTGGACCTGGGTGTGTGTTGTGGGGTGGGGTGTCTCTGTGTTGCCCTAAAACCTTCCTTAAGGATTGTTGACTTGTTTCCTTGCTGAATTCTTGCTAAGCAGCCAGAACATAAACTTTGCATTTTATCTCCATTTCGTCTCACCACTGCCTCTCACACCCAGACCTGATCACTTAGAGCGATATTGGAACCAGCACAGTATTTATCATAATTTCCTGGGCAAGTAGGGTTCTGATAAGTACAATGATAGCTAGTTATAGAGATTGAAGGCTCCAGGAAGCATTAATCATGGTGTCTGAGTGCATTTGTGGGAGCACATTGTAGACTAATTGCTGTGTGCGGAGCTCCCTCTGTTATTACCTTTAATATACAATTTCACATACAACTTCTTTTTTGTTGCTTTCAAACCACTGCAGACACACTCAAAAGTACGTCTTAGCTTTAACATTTTTAGCTATAAAAGCAAAATAGGAAAATAAGAGAAATATTTCTGCTGAGTGATAAATGTATCTGCCTAATAGATCCCTTAGGTCCTAGAAGACATTCAATAGCTATTTTTTACTAAACAGATGAATACATAAAAAGTATTTTTTTAATCTCAGCTTGATCTACTGCTAATTCATCTACTAACTTAGGGCAAGATATTGTCCTCTTCAAATATAAAATAAACTAACAATAGAAGAAGGGGAGAAGAAAACCACTTAGCTAAGAGATATGACATTACTACCCGCAGAACATTTCTCGGAAGAAAACTTTATCACACCGAGGTCCTTTTCCTTCTGTTCCTAGTGTGTTGAGAGTTTTTATCATGAAAGAATGTTGAATTTTGTCAAACACTTCTTCTGTACCTATTGAGACAATCAAGTGATTTTTATCCTTCGTTTTGTTGATGTGATGTATCACATTAATTGATTTCTGTGTCTTGAGCCATCACTCCTTTCAGTGTGCTGTTGGATTTGGTTTGCTAGTATTTTGTTGAGGATTTTTGTGTCTACATTCATCAGGGATATTGATGCGTTGTTTTCTTTTCTTGTGGTGTCTCTGTCTGGCTCTGATATCAGGGTAATCCTAGCTTTATAAAATGAGTTTCAAAGTATTCTTTCCTCTTCAGTATTTTGGAAGTTTTTGAGAAGGAGTGGTTTTAATTATTTTTTAAAGTGTTCAATAGAATTCACCAGTAAAGTCATCTGGTTCTGGGCCTTCAATTAAATTTCTGTACTAGCTATACACCTGGTCAGACTTTCTGTTTCTTCGTGATTTAGTCTTGGTAAAATTTTATGTTTCTAGGCATTTGTCCATTCTTTTAGGTTACCCAGCGTGTTGGCATATAACTTTCACAGTTGTATTTCTCTTGTATCATTTGTGATGTCTCTTGTTTCATTTCTAATGTTATTTATTTGAGTCTTCTCTTTTTTCTTAGTTAATCTGGCAAAAGTGTTACAAATATTTTAATCTTTTCAAAAAACCAACTCTTAGTTTTGTTGTTTTTTGGTTTTGTTTATTCCTTTTCTGGTCTTTGTTATTTCCTTCTGCCAACTTTGGCTTAGTTTGTTCTTTTTTAAATAAAATTTTTAAAAAAGTACTTACTTAGTTATTTCTTTTTGGCTGTGCTGGGTCTTCATTGCTGCATGGACTTTTCTGTAGTTGCGGGAGCCGGGGCTCCTCTCTCATTGCGACGTTCAGTAGCTTCTCTTGTGGCTCTGGAGCACAGGCTCAGTAGTTGTGACTTTACAGGATTAGTTACTGTGACATGTGGGATCTTCCTGGACCAGGGATTGAACCTGTGTCTCCTACATTGCCAGGTGGACTTTTTACCACTGAGTCACCAGAGAAGTCCTGTTCTTCTTCTTCTTTTCTTTTAGTTCCTTGAGGTTTAAAGCCAAGTTGTTGATTTGAGATCTTTCCTCTTTTTAATGTAGGCATGAACATCCCTCTTAGTACTGCTTTCACTGAGTCTCATAAGTTTTGATATGGTGTATTTTCATTTTTATTTGTCATGAGGTATTTCCTAATTTCCTCCTTTACTTCTTTTTGACCCAATGGTTGTTCCAAAATGTGGGTCCCCCCCCCCACATATTCATGAATTGCCCAATTTGCTTTCTGCTTTGATTTCTAGCTTCATTTCATTGTTATCCAAAAGATACTTAATATAATTTCAGTCTTCTTAAATTTGTTAAGACTTGTTTTGTGGCCTAAATGGTCTATCCCAGAGAAAGATCCACGTGTCCTTGAGAAGAATGTATATTCTGTTGCTGTTGGGTTAAATGTCTATGTATGTCTGTTAGATTTATTTGATCTATAGTGTTATTCAAATCGTATGTTTCCTTACTAATCTTCTGTCTGGATGTTCTATCCATTGCTGAAAGTGAGGTATTGAGGTTTCCTACTATTATCATGGCTTCCCTGGTAGCTCAGCTGGTAAAGAATCTACCTGCAATGCAGGAGACCCTGGGTTGATCCCTTGATTGGTAAGATTCCCCTGGAGAAGGGAACAGCTACGCATTCCAGTTTTCTTGCCTGGAGAATTCCATGTACAGAGGAGCACATTGCTGTCTATTTCTCCCTTGTATTCTATATTACTTTATTTATATCTCTATTCCAGGAATTATCACTCTCTGTCTTGTATTCTAGTCAGCTGTGTTCATTCACTCAACAAATACTCCAGAAGCACCAATGTGAGCTAGACACCGTTGTGAGTGCAGGGAACCCTTCACAGTATAATATATATAAGATTTTCTGCCCTCAAGGAGTTTTCATTCAAGAAGGAGAGATTGAGAATAAATAATAAGTTTTATAAATGTACAAATGATACAGTATGTTGAAAGGTGTTAAGTGCTATGGACTTAAAAAAGGGAAATAATGCCAAGGATATATGTGTGTGTGTGTGGTGAGAGTAGGATGGGGGAGTTGTTTGTTGTAGTAATCAGTAAGGTGGTTAGGGGAAGCTATAGTGAAAGGTGACCTTCAAGCTAAGACCCAGAGGGAGCAAGGGAGTGAGCCAAGGAAGCCAAGGGGGATACCTGGGAGACAGCCGCGCAGACAGAGAAACAACAGGAGTAAAGGCCTGAGGAGGGACATTGCCCCTCACGCTGCATGCTCAGGGACTCGCAGCATCTGGTCCCTGGCCCTCTGCCCTGCACCCAGACACCATCACTACCAGGCTTCACAGCCTGTTTCTCACTAGACCTAATACAATGATATCCTAGGAGGCAGATCCTTCCTTCTGTTGAGTCTTCATTATACCAAGCTGTGTGACATATACTTTTTCTTCCCTTGATTTTTGCAGTAGCTCCGCCTCTGGTTCTCCAATTCCTCCAGCCTTCACCCTCCTCTTCCCTCTTACATGTTGAGAGCCCTTCAAGTGCTACCCTTGGCCTTCTTCTTTACCACACTGTCTCCTTAAGTATTGTCTTTTCTTTTTATGGCTTTGGCTATGATTTAAAATTACTTCTTGACCTCTGTCCTCTGAATGCTAGGTTTGTCTGTGAGTGGGTATCCTATAGGCCTTTCAAAACTGAAGTGCCAAAATGCAACCTCCCTGCCCCCAGATTCTGCAGTGCTTCCAATGTTTTCTGCTTTGATTATAGCCTCCATTTCATCATTTGAACTGCGCACCTTGGAATTCCCTGTGGTTGCCTCCTCTCTTCCTCACCTTCTACTTCCAAACACTGGCCACTTCTTGTCTCTTTCTGCTCTCATTTCTATAATCCTTGTCCCAGTGTGGGTGGGAACAATTGCTTACATGTTCTTGTTGCTTGGCTCACAGCCTCCAGTCTCTCCTCTTTGTAGCTTGGTCCACAAACTCTGGGAAGATTTGTTTATGCTCTGCTTACAATTTTGAACAAATCTCAATGGCATTTTGCCAGGATCCCAGTGGATCAAGGCCTCTTTGAACATTGATGCTTGTCATATGATCTGCATTCCCTCCCAGCTTCTTTGAAGGACAAAGTGATCAGCATCACCATTGTTTTCTGGTTTACATCCAAGTTGATGTTAAGACATTGGTTGGCTCTCTCAAGAGATGGTTCATCCCCAAATGGCATCCGCATGGACCCCAGAAGAGACTTCTCACATAAATGACAGAATCCCAGCGATGCCTCAGTGCTTTAGTACAATCAATTTGATTCAGGTCAAGCATACACTGAGTAAAAACAGCCTGCCTTCTTTCCTTAGCCGAGTTACGAATTGGGAGCATTGATGATCCATTCTCTTTTTTCCTGGAAGGCTGATATATAGAGAGAAAGAATCTAGCATCAATAACTACAGACACATTCAGTGATCTCTTATCTGACTGTTCTTCCTGTCTTTTGCCGCCTGAAAAAGAGCACTGATGGGTCCCTTGTGAATAGCTGTCATTGGCCTCAGTCTCCCCATCACCTTTCATAACTGAGACCCCACGATCATCTCCATTTTGAAGGGGGAAACCAAGAGATGTATTCTATGCATCATCCTACTGTGACCCAGAAGGAAAAAAATATGGGGATGGTAAGATCATTAGGATTTAGAATGCCAAGACTTGTCAGAAATTGACTCACTTATCATGAAGCTTTGCAATTCATCAAAGATCAAAGAAATGAAGTCTGAAGCCAGTCCAAGCACAGCTAGGTACTTCCAATTTCCTGGTTTCCCTGTCCTTGCCAGCAGCATATGGGGAGTTTACCCTGGGTCTGAGGCCCTGTCCTAAGCATTGTGTGAAAGCTTCAGTTTATTAGATGTGACAGAATGCTCCCCTGAATCGCTGGGCTGCAATTAGTTGGATAAAACTACTCTAAACCTAACTCCTAAATGAAATGACAGTCTTGCTGCCCTTGCTGAGATTGAAACACACAGATTAGCTTGAAACATCTCTAGAAAGGGGGGAATTATTGATCCTAAATTGGGCCTTTTTTGCATCTTAAAAAATCAGAGATAGCCCCTTTGAAAAACTCTTTCTAGATTGTTATCACCCACATCTATTGCTGTTATTGCAGCACAATGAAATGTTTCAGATGCCTCGAATTCCAGGAATCTGGTCTCTTGCCAGAGCTGCAGAGTGATATGAATAATTTCTGGGCTCTGATACTCAGGATGGATGTGTTTCTGGGATTTTTTTTTTTGGCAGAAATATCGAGTCTCTCTTTTAGAGAAGTCAGTGACTGCATGCTTTAAGGCAGGCTCCATGCTTCCTTTCAGGGTAAGCAATAGCAGAGCAGAGATTTCCACTCAAGGCAACTCTTTTCATTTTTCCAAGTCTTGTTGGAAGAAAAATATATCAACATCCAGGGGCAAAGATGTGTTAAAGATAAGCCAGTGGTACACAACAGTTTATTTCTCCTGATTTTAATGTACTTAGAATAATGTAGCAAATGTGAATCTTAGTCTGTAACTTTGGATATGAAAGAAATATAACTCACTTTACTTTTCAGAACTCCAGTTCTGTTTTGAGCACCCACACCGTAATATCAGTCACTACAGGGGTTCCACTGACATGGTGCCTGAGTTTGGGGGTCCACTGGTGGGAAGCCTTCATCAAGGCCCCTTTGGGCCTGAGGCTGTCTCATACATAAGACTCTGCACTTGGCTGCAGGTGGTATGTCTACCTGGAGCTCCACACAGCTACTCCTCTCACATTGCTGGGGAACCACAGTTCCCTTTGGCAGCCCCCTGGATAGCTGGGCTGTGTACCTACAAGAACCCTCAGCCCTCTCTTCCTCCCCCTTCCTTGTGGTTCTTCTGCTTTTCCTTTTGTTGTTCAGTTGCTAAGTTGTGTCCAACTTTTTGCAACCCCATGGACTGCAGCACACTAGGCTTCCTTGTCCTTCACTATCTCCCAGAATTTGTTCAAACTTATGTCCATTGAGTCAGTGATACTGTCCAACCATCTCATCCTCTGCTTTCCCCTTTGCCTCCTGCCCTCAATCTTTCCCAGGATCTAGGTCTTTTCCAGTGAGTCTGCTCTTCGCATTAAGTGGCCAAAGTATTGGAGCTTCAGCTTCAGCATCAGTCCTTCCAATGAATTTGTTGTTTTTCAGTTGCTCAGTCACGTCCAACTCTTTGTGACTCCAAGGAATGCAGCACATCAGCCTTCCTTGTCCTTCATTATCTCCCAGAGCTTGCTCAAACTTATGTCCATCAAGTCAGTGATGCCATCCAACCATCTCATCCTCTGTCATCCTCTCCTCTTCTTGTCTTCAATCTTTCCCAGAATCAGGGTTTTTTCTAATGAGTCAGCTCTTTGCATCAGATGGCCAAAGTATTGGAGCTTCAGTTTCAGCATCAGTCCTTCCAATGAATATTGAGGGTTGATTTTTTTAGGATTGACTGGTTTGATCTCCTTGCTGTCCAAGGGACTCTCGAGAGTCTTGTCCAACACCTCAGTTCAAAAGCATCAATTCTTCAGCACTCAGCCTTCTTTATGGTCCAACTCTCACATCCATACATGACTACTGGAAAAACCATAGCTTTAACCATGTGGACCTTTGTTGGCAAAGTAATGTCTCTGCTTTTTAATATGCTGTCTAGGTTTGTCATAGCTTTCTTTCAAGGAGCAAGCATCCTTTAATTTCATAGCAGCAGTCACCATTGGCAGTGATTTTGGAGCCCCCAAAAAATAAAGTCTGTCACTGTTCCCAGTTTTTCCCTGTCTATTTTTTCCTTTCCCCGCAAGCTCAGGGAGGATCTCCTTCAGTTCTAGGAGAAATCTTCCTTCTTTTATGCTTCCGCCTGCCAGGCCACTCTGTCCCCACCAGGACCCTCCTGCTTGCCCACCTTGCTCCAGGCCTTTGCATGCATTACTGCTCTCTGAACACAGCAGGGACAAATGCACCTCAGGGCCTTTGCATTTGCTGTCATTACCCCCAGGAGTGACCTTCCCTTCAGAAATCCATGTGGCTCAATCCAGTGTCACCTGCTTCTCCAAGAGGCCTCTCTGACCATGAAAATACACTCTTCCACCCCAAGACTCAGATTTACTTAATGTCCTCACCCTGCCTTATTTACTTCCATAGCAATTAGCATCATCTGACATGTGATATATTTATTTGGCTATTTATTTCTTACCCACCCCCCCATTAGATATGAGCTCCACAATGGCAAGAGTGTTCTCTGTTATATCCCATCAGCATAAAACCACACTGGCCACATGGTATTATAATAACTATTTGAGGAATAAAGGAATGAATGGCTTGGGGGTGCCTAGCCTGTTACAGTCCCTGGGCGAGTTGCCAGCCTTCATTCAGCTGGATGACAGAGCCAAGAGTGGGCGAGGAGTCACCCTGCATTTGGCTGGCTGGGCGACCGAGGCTCCAAAATCAAGGAGGCCAAGGGCAGTGGGGAGAGTGTATCTGGAGCACTAGGACCGAGGCAGGGAGCCCAGTGGCCTCCAGGTGAGGCCTCCAGATCTTGGCTGGGACTCAGAGGCCAAGCACGCAAGGGTGAGTGAAGGCCACCCTGGGGAATGTGGGCACAGCATGCAGGCCAGACCCACTGCATCCAGCTAGAGCTTGACTGTCTTCTGGTCCACATTCATAGAGACAAGTATGGGAGATGATCGCTCAGAACTTTATAAAGGGTGCTTTCTAAGTAAGCCCCTTCCACATATGTGTTCTCAGGCACTATTTGGGTGCTGCGGACACAGCAGGGGGAGAAGCAGATCAAAAGTCTGCTCTCAGGGAACTTCCGTCCTAGTGGAAAGAGACAGGCAATAAGCTCAGTGAGGAATGTGTTAGGATGTGAGAGCAAAGGAGAAGAAATACAGCACAGAAGGATCTAGAAATTATGCGGGGGTGGGGGGATAGGGCAGTGCTCACGGGCACCACTGGGAGGGACTTGAGGGAAGAGCAACAATGAGGTACAGGGGTTACAGGCGAGGCCGGAGCCTGTGCGTTAGAGGTGGGGCCTGGGGTTTGCTGGGAGTTGAGCATGGCCAGCCTGGAGTGTATGATTCATGCATCAACAGCAAAGATCAGTGTAGCTTATTATAGGCCCAACACTGCTCTGAGCACTCACGGCATGTAAGCGAGTAAAATAAGCAAGAACCTTTGCTCTAGTGGAGCCTGGCTTTCAGATAATAAACCATCAACATAATAGATGATTACATAGGGTGTTGGAAAGTGATAAGTGCTGAGAAAGAAGCACAAGGGGAGGGCATCAGAAATTTGAGGTGGTCAAGGTATGCGTGTTGAGGGGCATCAGAGTCATCAGAATAAAGAAGCGGAGTCAGAGCTCAAGGTGTCGGATGCACTTGCTCATGTGTAGGCAATAGGGGCCGAGTCCTGGGTGTTCAAACCTGGATGAGCAGCGTCAAGTGCATGCAGTGGCTAGAAAGACGAGGACCCAGAATTTCCACTGGAAGTCACTGCAGTTTTGTCCAAGGTGGACATGCCAGATGAAAATGCTATTGAGTGGGAATAGGAAGAGAGAAATGGAGACAGCAGGATCAACCCCTCTTTCAAGGAACTTTTCTGTAAAGGGAAGGAGAAAAATGGGGTGATAGTTGGTAGGGCAAGCAGACTGAGACAAGTGTTTTTTATCCTCTCCAACAAGAGTAATTAGAACCCTTTTTTGTGCTGATGGGAATGATCCAGAATATCAATGGTGCAGGAGACAGAGGGGAAAAATGCTGAACAGCAGGCAGACTGGGTAGGCAAAAAGGGATGGGATCCAGCACGCATGTGAAGGGCTGACCCCGGGGGGAACCAGGGATGCAAAGGAAGCCTGAGTAGATGGGTCCATACGCAGGTAAGTGTGTGCATGTGTGCTGGGATCTGATGGAGCCTGTTTTCTTTGTTTGTTCATTTTTAATTTTTGGTTGTGCTATATCTTCATTGCTGTGAGGGCTTTCCTCTAGTTGTGAGGGTTACCCTGTGGTTGCAGTGCGCAGGCTTCCCAATGTGGCGGCTTCTTTTGTTGCGGAGAATGGGCTCGAGAGTATGTGGCATTCAGAAGGTGGGGCACATGGGCTTAGTAGTGTGGCTCCCAGGTTCTAGAGCACTGGCTCAATAGTTGCAGCACACAGCCTTAGTTGCTCTGTGGCATGTGGGATCTTCCTTGACCAAGGATCAAACCCGTGTCTCCTGCATTGGCAGGCGGAATCTTTACCACTGAGCCACCAGGGAAGCCCCAGTGGAGCCTGTTTTAAAGGTTTCCATTTTCTTGATAACTCAGAAGCAGGATCTTCATCTGAGAATGGACATTGGGAAGAAGCATTGGAGATTTTCAGAGAAAAGAGGAAGTGTGAAATGGTCTTGAAAAGTGGGAGATGAGAATGGCTGCCAGGAAGCACTGAGAATTTATTTGTGGTTTGTGGTCATGAATTTCAAGTCAGACCACTCAGCAGAGTGGTGTGGTTTATCGCCAGCCACATTTTCATGTGAGTGCATGCAGGGGGTGGGTGGAAAGTCAGTTTGAATCAGGGATGTACTTTTGCCAAGAAAGAACAGCAGCAACAACGAGAGAGTTGGGGTGTAAAGGAGGAAGTGGTTATAATTGACTGTGGAATTTAAGCCAGATATGAAGGAAAATAAGGCATGGAAGGGTCACGGGCAGTGAAAATGTGTTAGGACCAACGGATTGAAAGTCCAAGAGTTACAGCTGGAGTACAGTGCAGATAAACTGGGAAGACTGGAGTTTGAAATGGAGATTTTGCAGAGGCTCCAGGTATGACTGAGGACAAAATCAAGGGTACAACCATGGCTGTGAGTGGCTTAAGTATGATCAAAGACAAGACGATTGAAATGGAGGGGAAGGAAATGAGACACCAGTAGACTGGATGGATTCTTTATGATTGATATTCAAATCCCAAGATTTATGTGCTGGGGAGAATGATAATGTGTGCAAGGAGTTGAATTTTATTTTATATTTTATATCATCTGTAGAAATAAAAGGTATAGAGAAAAATTGGGGGTCTAAACGAGTCTTTTTATAACTTAGTGGAGAACCTCTGTTCTTTGTCTTTTTGAGGGACGTGCAGGATTTTTTTTTAATTTATTCAACTGCCCAACTGTTCTTATTTCCAACATTATACACGGGTTGGACGGGTCTTTCTTGGGAAAAGGTATGGCAGAACTTTGCAGGTGAATATGTCTTCGTAAGGGGCTTCCCAGATGGCTCAGTGGTTAAAGAATCTGCCTGCAATACAGGAGACACAGACGCAGGTTTGATCCTTGGGTCTGGAAGATCTGGAGGAGGACATGGCAACCCATTCCAGTATTCTTGCCTGGAGAATCCCATGGACAGAGGAGTCTGGCTGGCTGCAGTCCATGGGGTCGCAAAGAGGCAGACACGACTGAAGCAACTGAACCCATACACAGGTACATGTCTTTGTAACAGGAGTATCTTGACCGTGAGGAACTTGACTCTTTGCTATCTTTCTCGATTTTTCTCTAAGGAAGAAATTGATTGGTAGATAATTGATTATTCCCAGAAATAACCTTAACAAGAAATGTGTGAGATATATCTAGAGTGATAACAACCTTTCTGCACACGTGCATGCTAAGTTGCTTCAGTTGTATCCAACTCTTTCTGACCCTGTGGACTGTAGCACACCAGGCTCCTGTGTCCATGGGATTCTCCAGACAAGAATACTGGAGTGGGTTGCCATGCCCTCTTTCAGGGCATCTTCCAAACCCAGGGAGTCTCTTACGTCTGGTGCCTTGGTAGGTGGGTTTTTTACTACTAGTACCATCAACAGCCTTTTTTTAAAAATGTAAAAGAAAGACCAAATAAAAGGGAAGCCATTTTGTTCGTGAATGGGAAATTTTAATATTGTGAAGATGTCACCTCTCCCCAAATTAAATGTCAATTTCAATGGAATTCCAATGAACATATCTAAGAGATTGTTTTGAAGCTCAACAAGTTGATTCTGAAGTTCATCTGAAAGAGTAAATATGTGAAAATAGCCCCCCAAAAATATTGAAAATAAATAAGGAGGTAAGATTGGAACTGCTGCTGCTGCTAAGTCACTTCAGTTGTGTCTGACTCTAGCGACCCCATGGACTGCAGCCTACCAGGCTCCTCCGTCCATGGGGTTTTCCAGGCAAGAGCACTGGAGTGGGGTGCCATTGCCTTCTCCAAAGATTGGAACTACTGGATATCAAAGCAAGCTGTTAAGTTATAATAAATGAAAGAGCTAGTGCAAAGGAGAGACAAATAGATCGATGCCAGACATGCACACAGGAAAAATAGTATCTGATAAAATAAGTGTTTCAAATTAGTGGGAGAACAGTCTAACAAATAATTGTTAGCTATTTATTAGGGGGAAAATTAAGTCCTTAAATCACAGGATACATAAAAATAAATTCAAAATAAAGATCTAAATATTTTTTAAGTAGATACTAGAAGAAAATACAAGAGACCATGTTAATAAAATGAGGGTGAAGCAAAGTCTTTTGGAAAAGCAGAACTCTAAAGACAGAAGTCCAGAAAAGATTAATGGACAGATTTGCCGGCAAAACTTGAGGAATAGTCTGTGCAGTAAAAATACTCAAGTGTAAGAATTTTCAGGGTAGGCAAAATATACTTATTTGTGTTTTTGTTTATTAATAACTACAATGTTCAAAAGAGGATTTGGGGACAGTTACAGCAATGAATATAGAATAGAATAAAAGACACAACATGTGCACATGGATGAATGAAGGTGACGGATAAATGTATAGGGAGACAAAATCAGTGACCAAAATACACTCCATAATACCCTAAACAATTCTTAGAAATGAATAGCCTATTTTTCTTTGAGTTTCCTAAAAGCCAGAAAAAAGAAGGAAACAACCTCCATTGGCCACTTGGTAGGGTCTATAAGATATCAATTAAGGTGTTTAAGACACATACAGATTTCTGATACTGACACAGGAAAGAAGTGTGTCTCTTGTAGGTTCCTTCTGTTTCCGGAAATAAGAGTAATAAATTAATGTAATTCAAAGTGACAAATTATTTTTTAAATTTAATGTAGCCACTTATGGGGACAGATTGTTACTAGATTTGTGATCATTTCATAATGTATGCAAACGTCGAATCATTCTGTAGTACACCTGAAACTAACACAATATTGTATATCAGCTGTACTTCCAAAAATATGTCATGTAGCCACATAATGTAGCCACATAATGTCAGACAAGACTTCATTGCTATTTCCCAGATACTGGCAGGCCTCCACCTCATGTATCCACTCAGCCCCTTTACTGGTTTGACAAGAAATCCAGCCACACCAAGCATTTAGTGATTTTTGTAGATAATACTGAGATTTGAGGGGTCACTGGGAAGGGTAACACACTCAGGATCTTGCCGCTTTGTTGCCCACTGTCCATACGCCCTCCTCCTACTCTTTCTCAGCCCCATCATCCCCCCTTCCAGCCAACTCCACCCACTCTCACATCTTCATCCGCAACTACGTTCTCTCCCTCTGGCCCTGGCACCAGCCGGTGGGCACCCTACCCTTGAAGCCAGCCATTTACCCAAAGTGGGTGGTGCAGCATTTCCCCATGAAACTCTGGCCACCTCCTTCTTGGACACCAGGATTAGGGAGCCAATGCTCCTTCTTCCCCACTCCCTCCAACCCCCATCCGATGGGGGAGATGCTGTCCATGTCAGGCAAGCCCCTGCCTCTCCTTCCAGGCTGCCCACTGTGGTTTGGAGGTCTGCTGACCGAGAGGGTTCATCAGCCCAAGCACCTTCTTTCAGCTAGCTCTCAGCTCTGGCACTGGCTTTATAAATAAGTTTCTTATTTTAATTATGAACCTACACAGTGGAAGGAGATGATTAAATGAAGAGAAATCTGAAATCACTTCTGATCTGGGTGAAGTAAACAAGTGTCTATGTCTAAGACTGTTCTGCAAATAGAACATAAGTGTGACATAAAGGACAGTCTTCGGGTCCCCCTCCCCCGAGCTGCTGTTGTGCTCCATGTCTGAAAGATGTTTTCTTTTTTCGTTCTTTGCTCTAGTTACGAGGATCCTGACAAGTGCCTGCTTCTCTATGGTGATGATCAGGTAGGTGTGCAGGGCAGGAGGGGGCATGAGGGGGCAGTCGGGAGTGATTCAGGGGCCAGAAGACCATCTGCTGTCCTTTCAGGGAGGAGCAAGGGGGAGGGAAGCGGGTGGGAGAATCTGTTTCTGGAAGGCGAGGTGCAAGTGGAGGAAAGAGAAGAGGAAACACGACGTTATGGCAAATGCATAAAATTCTGACAAGTAGCATGTCTGAGTGCCGGCCTCGGCCTGGTGCTGTGCTTGCGTCTTCAATCCTCACGCCACCGCCATCTGGCGCTGCTCTTACTGCCATCTGTGATAACGGGGACACTGAGGCACAGAGCAGTCACGTGGGCTCTCCAGCTTACGTGCTGCTAGGAGGCGACACAGCTGGGATTTGAACCCAAGCAGTCTAATCCCAGCCTGCATTTAACCACTGTGCTTTACTGGCTTTCAAGTAAAACGAAAGGGATGTTCCAGGTAAATGTGTGAAGAAACAGGGCTGAGGAGGAAGGAATCACTCGGAAAGCTTTAAAGTCGGAGCACAGCAGGAAACACACGTCTGGTTTAACTCCCATTAGGCAGGGGAGGCTCCTGTTAATCAGGGCTAAGGAGAAGGGTCCAGGAGGGAGGAAGCCTTTCTCTGGATTTTGCTTCGCAATTAGAAATAAGGTTTAAATGTAAATTCGGGTGGGAGAGGAGACCAAGTGATGTAAACATAACCTAGGTGGATGGTGTGATGTCCTAGAATCTTTTTGAAGAGCATGTTGGAACAGGACAAAGACGACCATCAGGAGGGTGCCAGATACTTGGATCTGGGGTGGGACTGAGGAATAAGGGAGAGGGACCCTGGCCAACTCTGAAATCCAGCTAGTTTCAATTTCAAACTCTGCCTATATGTGGCCTTTCTATTTTCCCTAGAGCCTTTGAAGGCAGATTGTTTTTAAAAAACTGAGCAGCCAAGAGAGGGCAGGTGGGTGATTCTACAGAGCCTCACTGCCCAACTCCAGGGGGCGCCATTCACACAGACTGCAGCACGCATGGTCTGGATCCCTGAATACGCACTGCTGCAGCTTCCCAGGCCTGGAATTCCCCGCAGTGGACACTGGTCCAGGGATGGGATGGGAGAGCGACCCACCCCACACTCACCCCACCATGCTTATCCGTGCCCCTGTGGTCACCAGCCCCAGGCAATTGTTAAATTCAGCTCCCCGGCTCTATCTGTTCATCGCGCTGCAGTCCTGGGTGCGGTCCAGCCTGGTGACTGGCAGCAGTCCAACAGAAGCCAGGGAGGCAAAGCCAGGGCCCCATCCAGGCAACACTGCCTGTTCATTATAATGCAAGTTCATTGGTAAAAATGCAAATGATCCATTTCACTTCATCCTCCTGACAGACTGTGCTGGTAGCAATAACGGGCTGCTCCTTGCACCTGTCATCACTGCGGCACTGCTCACTTTGTGTAAAAGGCCTGCCACACTTCAGGTGTATATATAGCAACCGTCATTAAAGCTGCCTGGGGGAAACCCGATCATTCACTGCCCCCTAGTGGACCGGAAGTGAATGACCCCATAGACTGTTCCTTTGATTTAGGTTCCAAGCAAATCAGAGTTGCATTTTGTTTCAGGAATAGATTGCAGAGTATGCTGCTTTAATCCTTTTAGCTCGTGGTTATGGTTCTTAATTAACAGCACTTTAATAAGATAAAGTGTCAATCATGGATGGCTCTTTGTGGAACTATATTTGAATGTTTAAAAGTCTGGACATTTTTAAACAGTATTGAGCCTTTGCTGGATGTTCATTTTAAAAAAAAAACGAATTTTCTTTAGGCTGATAAAAAGCTTACAGTGAAGATATCATTAAGGAGCTCACCTTGCCATCTCACAAAATTATGAGTTGTGCCCAAGAGAGAAATTAGTTTATATATGAAGCAGATGCACTAACTCTTGCTGTTGTATCACGTAAGGTCCCCTAAGCACCCTTTGTCGGCTTTCAAGGTCTTCACATCTTGCCTACTTCTTGATGGGCAAGTATCCTTGGAATCAGGGACACAGTCAGCATAAAGGAAGCTACTGAGATAAAGACAAGGGAAACCTGGTTTATCACCGTCATACCACAAAGGCTGTCTTGATGAGTGACTGACTATTCTTGGGCTTCTTTCTTTGCTACCTCTCATCTAGGATCATCTTTAGAGTATATCTAACGATCATTTAGATATACTCGTCAGTGTTGTGTTCAGCATACTAAGAAGCATGGTTTTTTAATTTTTTTAATTGAAGTATAGTTGATGTACTCTGCTGTGCCTATCTCTGCTGTACAGTTATACACATATGGGCATTCTTATTTTTATATTCCTTTCCATTATGGTTTATCACAGGTATTGAATATAGTTCCCTGTGCTATACAGTAGGACTGTGTTGTTTATCCATCCTATATATACTAATTTACATCTGCTAATCCCAAACTTCCAATCCTTCCCTACCCACCTCCCACTTGGCAACCACACAACTGTTCTCTATGTCTGTGAGTCTGAAGAAACCTGTTTCTTAAGTAGGTGAATGATCTACTTTTATACCCTTTCTGAGCTATTTGAGTATTGTAAGGACTTGAACAGATTGGCGACTATCTTGAAGTTCAGTGAAATTATTTCTCTGAAGTTTTGGCATATCTACTGCTAGAATATTATAGATACTAGAATAGCTCCCTTTCCATAACCTGGACTCTTGCCACAAAGACCTCCATTAACAAAGTCTAGGCCAGTTATATCCAAAGCCATCTCTTCTAGACACAGATTAGCTTCTTACCTGTGCATCTAAAGCAATGCTAGTCATGTGCCACCCTTGGGAGAACTGAAAATAATAGTCTCTTGAATCGTTTTCTGTGCTTATTGGTACAAATGAGGAAACTGGGCGGTTACCTCAAATGGTTACCTAAGAAGTGGTATGTGGGTGAGATTAGTATGGGGATAGTGATAAATTCCCCCCTAGGACAGCCCTATTCATTTAGCTCATTTATTTTGGACTGACTCTAGGGTAGACATAGTCCTGATGATAGGAAATCTCTAAGAGAGAAAAGCGCTAGTAAGGAAGCTTTGGTGTGCAGACACAGAACAGAACTCAAATTTTTCCATGTCTGTGTAGATCAGAATCCACAGTAAGTGAAGTGCTTTGGAGTTCTTCCTAAGCAGACTGTAGTTTTCCTGAGACTGTCACAGGAAGGGCTGCTGGTGATTCGTCAGGTTAAACATTTCCTCCTTAGTCAGAAAAAAACAGCTGTCCAGCATGGAAGCCCAGAGGGTTCTGGGACCCAGAAGGAGGCGGTGAGAGGAAGCAGGCTTGTTTACTGACTGGTCAGTATGTTCCAACCGTGAAACTTCAATGGCTGCTGAAGAACATAGTGAAAGCCTCAACCCATGGAAACTTTCAATCCAACAATAAAAATTAAATAGGCTTGGGGTAGAACTTACCAGAGAGAAATAGGTCAGTAGAGCTGATTCCTGTAGGTCCTCATATCAGTCCAATGAAGCTCTGTGGCTGCCTCTTTTATTAAAGCTGGGCAAGATGCCCACCAAGTGGTTCCATTTGATTTTGGCTGACCTAGTTTAAATCAGTCAGTCAATATATCTTGTGGACCCAGAGGTCCCAGAACAAGGTGGTCATCTGGTCTGCCCCCCAGCCTACTCAGCCAATATCTTTGATATATCATCTCTAAAGAGGTGCTTGAGCCAGGACTGAATTAGGTGCTAGAGGCAGGGAGATGGGAACACAGAGTGGGGTCGTAGGTGAAAGCTAAGAATGTTCTTTCATCCACATTGGAAATTTGACAACCTAATTAGAAAATCCAAAGTCAAACACATGGGAAATGATTATGAAGTACTTTGGCCCCCTGATAGGAAGAGTCAACTCATTGGTAAAGACCCTGATGCTGGGAAAGATTGAGGGCAGGAGGGAAAGGGGACAACACAGGACAAGATTGTTGGATGGCATCACTGACTCAATGGACATGAACTTGGGCAAACTCCAGAAGATTGTAAGGGACAGAGAGGCCTGGCGTGCTATGGTCCATGGGGTCACAAAGAGTCACATATAACTTGGCGACTGAACAACAATGAAAAAGAAGACGTGTGGAACTCATCCAATATTTCTGCTCTCTGACCGTATCCTGGTGCTTCCTCCTATGACGATCCCCTGCCTCCCTGCATGTGGGAGGTGGGTGAGGTGGTGCAGCCGGCGGAAGTGCACAGTGAGAGCCCCCACCTCTGGCTGGCTGTCGTTCAGCCAAGAAGCCGGCTTTCCTCGGGGCTGCACACACGCCCTGCTACCGCATCTTCTCCAGCTGGCCTCTGGCCAAGCTGCCTCATTGGTGATACCAAGCAGGTTTTATGTATGAGTTTCAAAGCTGCTGTTGCTGCAGTAAGTGTAACCTGGCCTTTCATGTCTCAGTCTAGACAGATGCAGGATTGAATAAAGGCTTCCTCTAAGCCTTGTGTCACATTGGCCATCTGGAATGTAGCCGACCACTCATTTAGCAAATTGCTCTGTTTAAATGCAGCTGCTGTGTCTCAGTGTTTCTGCTCCTAACACAGATCGCATGATTCCTCTGCCTTCATTTGTCTAGACGTTCCTCTCAATCTGCCTGGGAACTTAAAGAGCCTGTTAATGTATGACAAGGCACTTGACCTGCAAGATTTCCAAGCCCAGGAGGAGCATTACTTGTTGTGCTGGGCCATCCTTTCCTCAAAGGCAAGGGCACCTTGCCTGTGCTCCCCGTCTTAATGAAAGCCACCTTTATTAAGAATCCCATTAAGCTCCACAAGGCCCAGCTATCCAACACTGTAAATGTTACCCTTTAGAAATGCATCCGGAGGCCCGGTGCAGGCAGCTGGCCCAGGAGCAAGTCGGGAGGTGGCCTCAGACCTCAGATCTCTGTGGACAGAAGGGTGTTGTTTGTCAGCCTGCCGCCTCTCCTTTTGGAAAGAGGGATTACAATCATTAGCAGATAATGTCAACAAAGCCCCTGAGATGTTTTGAATAAGAGTTGGAAGCAAAATGATTTCAGACTAGCAATGAGCACTGAGTGCTCAGGTTTTTTGTTTTGTTTTTTTTTTAATACCTTGGTTTTCTTTTTTCCAAAGGAAAAATAAAAAAGGGGACCACCAAAGCTAAGCGGTTTGTTGTCCGTATGTCACTGGTCACTGTAGCCTGGTCTTTATTGTCATCTGCTATTTATCAAGCAAATAATCCTGGTGTGACCACTGCTTTCTTCAGCTGTTTAACTCCATTGGGGTCACAGTATCTTTAAGTCTAGAAGCCGCAAGACAAAAGAAGTGAGTGTTTATTTAATAAATACCTGCTCCACCCTGAGCTAGGCTCACTGGAAAAGAAAAAAATTGTACAATAAATGATCTTTTCCATTGAATCCTTTGGGAGATGAAACAAATACAGAGTATTTAGCACAGGACGGTTGAGAGGTATGTGGGCTTTGGGATCAGACTTCGTGGGTTCGAATCCCGGATGCAGTATTAGGCAAATTCACCTTCTGAACTTCAGTTTTCTCATGTGAAAAACTATGTGGGCATTTATCTCTTGGGGTTATTTTTAGGAGAGATTGAATCAATTTTGCACAGTATAAAAATTCAACAAACTTTCCTTATGGTAGTTAAAGGATATATGTTCTTGACTATGTATACTAGAGAAATTCAGAGGGAATAAAGAGCATTTTGGATCGGGGGGAGTGAGGCAATCTTAATAGATTAGCTAGATCCTGAAGGAAATATAACTCTGGGTAGAGAGAGGGATCTGATGTGAGCAAATCATAGAGATGAGGGCAGAGTAAGAGGTGGGACTGCTGGTGGTCCAGAGGGAAGAGCTCCCATTTTGGGGTGTCGGGTGGAAATGTGGACTGAACGAGGGGCCACACTGATGGAGGATCTTGAAATTAAGTGAAAGAGTTTTTACCTAGTCTAACTGGTAGCAGGGACCCTTCATGGTAATCTTAGCAGGACAGTGGCAGAGAGACAGTCATGGGTTAGAAACACTCGCCTGGTGCCAGGAAATCAGTGGTTAACTGGATAAGTCAGGACTGGGGAGACAGAGCCCAAGCTCTGTTCTGGCCCAACAGACAAGGGTTAAATGGAGGTGGCCCCAGGGTGGATAGGGTGGGATAATGCTGGTGCTCTCTTCCCCACGAGACAGACCTGATGCCTAGGTAGACACCAGGAGGGAGAGAGAGGGATGGAAATAGCAAGAAAACCATTTTTGTGGAGCACGATTTCTGTGTTGGGCGTCCTCAGTCCTTCTCACTTTATCCAGTTCCCAGCATAGGTCCTCAGGGCACCAAGAGACTCATAGGCTCCAGGGACCACACAGCCTGACAGAAAAGGGGCAAAGGGCAGCTGTGTTCCAGCCGTCGGTGTGGTTTATACACGCGGAGAGCGTGACATCCTGCACGTTCAGGGTCGTGTGGGAAACTGTGATCCCTGCTCAGGGTTTGGGGTAGAGAGGCAGACGTGCACGTCACTGGCTTAGGAAGACATCTCGGCTGTGATGCTCCTGAAGCATGAGAGAGTGATGGAGGGCATGGGATAGCACTTTGGAAGAAAAGCAGACGGCTAAGATCCCAACCTTAGGGACACAAGGAGCTGAGAGGGCCTAGTAACCAGCAGCAAACAGGGGAGGAGGGGTGTCCAGGAGGAAAGAGCTCTTTAGTAGCCAAGCATCCAGGGAGCTCAGGGAAGGTGAGAGACCAAGACAGTTCCATTCAATGTATTAGAAAGGGAGCCTGTAGTGAGAAAAATGTCAGTAGAGGAACAGGGAGGCAAGCCAGATTGCAGGACTCTGAGGAGGGAACGTGAAGGAAGACAGTGACACACGAACTAGGAGGAGAGATGTGGAGAGAGGGCAAGAGGATACCATGATTTCCTGAAATAAAGTGAGTTTCTAAATCATACTATAACTGCAGGGGAAAGTGACAGAACCCAATAACAGTAATGTAATTCTCATTAATAGATTATGTGCTAGAAAAATCTTACAGAAGACACGTGACACAGAATTTTTGGTGTATGTCATACTAAGGCTAAGAAAAAAAGAAAAAACAGCATACTGGGATTCTTTTTGTATCCAGTCTGAGCAAGAAAATGACGTTACCTACCGTGAACTTCACAGACTGTGATTTAAGACCACAGCCTGATCAGACACTGATCTACCTGAGCTCAGAGACCACATGAAATGTAATAATGCCTCTCAGGACTTCTCTTACCCTGGGCATACCATTCAAGCTCTTCCTGCCTCAGTCTACTCATCTGTAAAATGGCAGTAATAAAATCGCCTACCCTAGAGGATCATGTTGAATATTTAATGGATAAGGCATGCAAAGCAGCTAGGTAGAGAAGTGTGTGTGTGTGTGTGTGTGTGTGCTCAGTCATGTCTGAATCTTTGCTACCCCGTGGACTGTAGCCCACCAGGATCCTCTATCCATGGGATTCTCCAGATAAGAATACTGGAGTGGGTTGCCATTTCCTACTCCAGTGTATCTTCCTGACCCAGGGATCAAACCCGAGTCTCCTGAGTCTCCTACATTGGCAGGTGGGTTCTTTACCACTGAGCCACCTAGCCAGAGCAGTGTCTGGTGCTTGTTCAAGGAGATATTTAGTCGTGGAACACTGGGACGCTATCAACAGAATAGCAGTGTCGATTTCGCATGAAGGACAGCAAGTTCTGCTGTTCTGCGTGCCTGGGTGCTGTTCCAGTGTTTTCCTCCGTGTCAGATGCTGCTCCCAGTGCAGGTCAGTACGACACGCGTCCCACGGTGACCAAGGTCTTCCAAGCACACTGTCAGGCGCACGAGGGAGGGAGCTCCCTGTGACCCCAGCCTGAGCACTGGGACAGGGGAGTCTTGTCCAAGCTCATGCCTCACTAAAGGTTACACAGCTCCACTTGCTGGATATGAAGGCCCATCTGTGTGGGGAGAAACAGAGATGCCTGAACACTATCCACTCCCTCTTAAGTGGAAAAAGATCACTTGTTTCTGCTGAGAGAACCACAAGCTTTTAGTGTGTGGGAAATAAATGGAATGTGTTGGCTTTTTACTTCTGAAGGGAATTTATTTTTCTCTTTTTTAAACTGTGTTGCAGGGATGTGTGAGCATTCTGTTTTTGGCTTCTGTCGGTGAACTATTAAGGTAAATATTGACGTTTAAGTCTAATTTCTAAATGAAGGGGAATAACACGTTTTTTTAAAGCAAGGACATAATCTCTTTATGTAACTGTTGCCATGGGGTAAGAGAATAAACCCAGAAAAATGCTCTTAAGATAGCTTAGGGTTTGGCTTCGCTTTTTCTTCTTTCTAATTTTCTCTTTCCCACCCCCTACTGTACTCATTTGTCTACTCTTCTCTGACGTTCCCCTCTCATGGATACCACTATGGACCTCCGAAGCGGGGACATTTATTCATTCATTAAGAAATGTTTTCTGAGGATACATCAGATCATTCTGCTGGGTTCAGAGGACAGAGCAGTGAAACCAAAAACTGGTCATGGAAAAAAGTCAGGATGGACATTTCAACGAAACAGAAAATCTTCAGAGAGGATGGCGCCTGCCACCTGGCAGGAGCTCAAGATCTGGCTTCAAGAGAGGAAAGTGGGGTGGTGAGACACACCATCCCAAGCTCTGTCCCCCTGGCTTGGCCATTGCCAGACCCCACGGCTGCCTCAGTGTCTTCATCCATAAGCCAGATGGTACTGCCTGCACCGTCCTCTCAGAAGGGGTTCTGAGGTTTGAATGAGGTCATTCAGGTATATCCAGAAGGAGAGCAAGGAAAGTTAATCACCAGGCTGATCTGACTGAGGTCACACCTTAGGTTCCTCACAAGGGGGAGGTCACACCCCAGGTCCCTCTCAGTGGGGAGGCGACACCCCAGGTCCCTCTCAGTGGGGAGGCCACACCCCAGGTCCCTCTCAGTGGGGAGGCCACACCCCAGGTCCCTCTCAGTGGAGAGGCCTCACCCCAGGTCCCTCTCAGCATGGAGGCCACACCACACCCTTAATCCCTCGAGGAAGACATCATTCTAGATCAACTGTGCTGTCACTGTTGGTGGCTGAGGACCTTGAGAAAGTACCTCCGTTCAGCCTGTCACCGTGACACTGGGGGCAGAGAAACTTGGAGGTGAGAATAGTCCTGGCGGAATGTTTAGAGGCCGTCACACTCTCAGGTGTGGTGAATCCAGAGGCAGAGCAGGCACGCAGAGGTCTGCAGACATCCCCAGTCACCAGCAGGCCCTCCACCAACACTGTCCCACAGACAGACATTCTAGAGGACCCCTGACACATTCCCACAGCTCCCCCAACCCTTCAGAGACACCTTCACGTTCACCCCATAGGTGGTCTGTAGATATCAGTAGTCACACTCACATTTCGCCACACGTTTCCCGCTGTCACCCCACAGAGACTTTGTAGATACCCGCACATATTCCACAAACACTTCAAAATATACCCCCAAACCCATGTCAACAGCCCTCCACAGGTCTCCCACAGATTTCCCACACAGTCTCTAATTTCATCCCACAATCTCCCAAGTAGACACTCAGGAGTTCCCTAGAAAGCCCCCTGCCCTCTACACTCGACAGGCCCGGCACAATCACCTCTAATACCGCTCACAGGCCAGACCACACCTGGCACCCTGCCCAGACCCCCTGCTCATGGACAGCCACACATCCAGAACCGAGGCACAGGCACACACAGCCTTGTCCACACACACACACACACACAGAGGCACAGCTCAGACACACAAGCGTGTCCACCCCTCTCCCTGCACTACCACTCCATCTTCACAGACACACTCTCAGGCTCACCTCACAGAAACACTCCCCCAGACCCGTGAACACGGAAGCTCACAGGCCCAACAAGCACAAAGACACAGACACCTCAGCTATCTTCCAGTTGTCATCTTAAAAAATCAATAACAGTCCTTTAAAAGTTGTTTAACAACTGAGAATATGGTGTGACCCTCTCTGGTGCTGGGGAAGGGGACAGAAATCCCCTGAAATGAGGTCAAATGGTGCCCATGAGAAAGCCAGAGAGGAGACACTTCCCGCTGTGCCCTTCAAGAGTGGCCAGCACTGCCCCGGGGCCCAGGTGTGACTTCTGGGACCTTCTGGTCCCTTTGTCCCCCAGGGGCCTCGTTCAGGAGACAGTCTGTCCTGACCTCTTTCTCACGGGAGACTTCGTCCTGCTCCCAGAGACAGCTTTCCTCCCACACAGCCCTTTAGCTGGCCTCCTCACAATACAAAAGCAGAAGAAAAAAGAGGTGATGCTCTAAAAAAAATCCTCAAATTCTCTTAGAAAAATAGGCACTTCCACAGAGGAGTAGATTGTGGTGGCTGCTAGCAGGAGGAGGGGAGAGACAAGGAGATCAAAAAGAAAACCAAGAGGACGGATAAAGGGATTAGGATGCAAGAAATAGCTCAGGCCAGCTGGTGGCCATCTGGGGGCTGCGGGGAAAGGGAAGAACAAAGTTGCTGAGTTTCCAGCAAGTGGGTGCAGCTTATCGTGAGAGGAGGTTACTGCTTTGGGGAACAGGAAAGAAGCCAGAGCCATTTAGAAACAGTCGAGTGGTTTCCCTAAGGACTGGATTGCAGGTCAAAAGTAAACTAGTTAAGGGCATCATCATTTAGAGAAAAGTCAGGAGACGTCTGAGGTATGGTGCTATAGAGACCTTGTCTCTGGTTGTCAATGTGAAAATGGACAGTGGAAAATGGGAAAGAAACTTAGATGTACCTCAGATTAGACTTTTTTTAAAACCTCAAATAAGATCCTAAGGATGGTCAATGACTATAGGATAAGTCATAAATTATTGTAATCAATTATTTTGCTTTTGGTAAAAATTTTAGGTAAATTGAATGTATTTTCATAGAGGCTGTATATAGATGGGGCTTCCCAGATGGTAAAAATTTCGCCTGCCAATGTAGGAGACACAGGTTCCATCCCCGGATCAGTAAGGTCCCCTAGAGAAGGAATTGGCAACCCACTCCAGTATTCTTGCCTGGGGAATCCCATGGTCAGAGGAGCCTGGAAGTCTATAGTCCATGGGGTTGCAAATACATCGGAAAGAAATAAGTTATAAAATCAATATGTACTGGGCAATATAAAAAGACTGGTTCCACAGAGAGCTGAAGGTAAACTCACTGTGTCTTTGTCATCCACCAAAAATTAGCATGTCTTCCCCTTCCTCCTGATCCAATGTTGGTACCACCGAGCTCCCACATCCAAATAATTGGTCACCAAGTCCTGACAACTCTGTTCCCTTAATAACTCTAACAGGGACCCTGCTTTCTTCTCTCCCCACGGTCACTGCCCCATTCAAATTGTCATTGTCATCACAGCAAACCCTTAACTGGCTTCCCGAGCCCTAATATCACACCCCTGTACATCAACCTCCATATTTTCATAGGGCGGTTTTGTAAAAAAAGAAAAAATCTAATTTCTATTCATTCTGTATTCGTTCAAGGTGCTAGGTATACAAAACAAAGACATCTGCCCATAGTTTAACAGGAGGAGAAAGACAATAAACATAACATTTTATATGATACCTTGGAAAGTAATAAATGCTGTGGAGAAGAGGAAAAAAGAAGCAGCGTACAGAGGGTTGAGAGTACCGAGTGTGTGTGTGTGGTTTTAAGCAGTGTGGCCAGGATAGGCCTTATAGAGAGGTTGGTATTTACTAACAGGGGAGGGGAGGGGATGAGCCCCATGCATATCTGAAGGGAGAGCACTCCCTGCAGACGCAATAGCCAGAGAAGTGCCCCGTGGGGGAATGACCTGGAAACCTTAAGGAGGAGCATGGGCCAGGGTACTGGAAGCAGAGTGGGTGCAGGCTGAGCGGCAGGCATGAGCTCAAAGAGCGAGGGGAGGTTGGTCACATGGGGCTTGGAGCAGGTGGGTCTGCTGCAGGGTTTTGAGCAGTGGGTGACATGCTCTGACTTCCATACTGAACAGTCACTCTGGTGATGATGATGTCAGACCAGGGGCAGCAGCAGAGCTTGTGAGAGGCCATGTTGTCTCTGTCTTTCTCAGAATCCTTCAGTGACTCCCCTCAATTTCAGATAAAATCAAAACTCTCATCTGTGAGCACTTCAGGATGGGGACCTCACTTCTTTTTCCAGATTTGTCTCTTCCTGGCACTTTCAGCCCCCAAGCCCTGCCATGTTCTGGTGGCAGATGGGCTTCTGGCAAGCAACTCATCTTTCGTGGAGCCAGGCGCCCGTGTAGGTAGTTTTCCCTGCTTGAAGACAGTGCCCTTCTGGGCCTTCACTGAGCATCTTCTCCTCAGGGGAGCTTTTCTCTCTTCTTGGAACCACACATCCCCAAAGCAGTCTATGTGTACTTCAATGATTGGGATTATAGCCCTGAGTCAGAATGTTCTGTCCCCACTCTGTCTCTCTCACCAGACTGGGAACTTCTACAGGACTGAGAATAGAACTCTTATTTTTGAGTCCCTAGTAGACGTGGATGGATGGTTGAATGGATGTGTTGGGGGAGTGTGTAATTTCCTCGGTTCTGTCTCGTCACAACAAAAATTGGAAGCAACAGACGGACCAGCGTTACAGCCCTTGGACGGACCAGTGTTACAGCACCATGTTATAGCTCAGCTTTATTTAGGAAGTAAAGGAAAATCCATCCTCGAGGCGTGAGGGGATGCCCACTCAAAAGACGGAAAGAGAAGAGAGGCCCTGGCCCAATTTTGGTCCCTCTTTTCATGTTTCTTCCTCCTCCCCTGGGGCCTGCCCTGTGTAAATTGGACCAGCCAGGAGTGCTGTTTGTTTTACCTGAGGTCCTCGGACCTTCCTTTGTTCTATTTTCGCAGGCTTTTCCCTTCTTTGTCTTTTAACCACCGCCATTTTGGACTCTTTTTTCCTATCCTAACTATCTAACAGATGGATGGGTGGATGGATGCTGGCTCTTTCATCAAATCTTGAATTCTTGGGTTTTGTTTAGAATCAGTTAAGCAATAAAACTTGAAAACTGACTGTAAGACATTAACTCGCTAACTTCTCCATGGAGGATGTGGCTGAACTTGAGAGCGTGTTTGCACATCAGCTACACATGATGACTGATGATGAATGATGGCTGGAAAGTTGCATATAAGAACAGTTTTTATAAATTGCACCTAATTTGCCCATTGACCAATATAATTTCGGACATGCTTTACTTTCTTGTTATGCTATTCAATTAGCAGTAGCTCATGCTGTAACTTTTAAGTTCCTTATCTTTAACTCATCTTTCCCTGCCAGCCACTGTCAGATACATCATTCAGCTGAAAATGATTGACTTCTGTTAGCAAATACGGAGGAGAATCCTTTTAGAACATGAGGGTCTTTCCACAATACCTAAGTACCTCTCAGCGCCTGTTGTTTTCTGGTGTTGGCCCTGTCTAGTTTGGGTTGGGTTTTAGGGTCTCCATTTTTATCTTGAGAAACGCTGGAAAATGCTGACTGTATGTGTCAGAGCAGAAGTGGATTTCTTCCCCACCACCTGCTGTTTTAGGGAGGCCCAGGAAGCAGTTGACAGTGACTAGACACTGACTTCTCATCACCTATAATCTTTTGATGACAGAACTAGAAGACAAACTTTCCCCCAGGTGTCACCTCTTCACCAAAACTCTCCCTCCACAAAATACACAGTGGGCTACACTGGAAAATGAAACAATAACGAAAGCACGTTTTCTCAGAGATATCTGGATATGAACATTACTAGATTAAGCACAATGTAATCAGAGTTTTAAATGAGTGGGAAGGTCCCAGGGAGGCACCTTATCTGACTTGTGACCACCCAGAGAAGCAGAAGCCTCTCTGCCACATCCCAGAGAGGCAGACTTCCAAACTGGCCTGGTGGCTCAGTGGTAAAGAACCTGCCTGCAATGCAGGAGACCTGGGTTCCATCCCTGGGTCAGGAAGATCCCCTAGAGAAGGGAATGGCTACCCACTCCAGTATTCTTGCCTGGAGAACCCCATGGACTCAGGAGCCTGGCAGGCTACAGTCCACGGGGTTGCAAAGAGTCATACACGACTGAACAACAAAACTTCCCACTTTTTGACAACAACTTCCAGGAAAGGGGAGCCCCTGCCTCACAAGACAGCCCCTAAAGCTGTGGATTATTTCCAGATATTAGAAAGCAGTCCCTTAGGTGACTCCAAATAGGCCTTCCACACTTCCAGGAAGCAGAGTAGGCTGAATTCATGCACCTACTTTAATTCCCTCCTAAATAACACTGGTCTCAACCATGGAAAAGGGATTTTTTTTGTCCTGAAGGCACAGTCCCACAAGGATGGGGTGAATGAGAGGAAACGGCAGCAATAAAATTTGCAAGTTGGAAAGCAGATAAAACAAATGGTAAGTGACTTAGGAAGCCCCAAAACACTAAATACTTGAGATCAACTGTGGGAAAAACTGACAGCCAGTTCATTTCATAAGACAGAACCCACATCCTTACCCCCCAGGCCCAAGAATTAGCAGCACTGCCTCCTAGATCGCTGACAACCGTACTTTTCCCTTCTAGGTATGAAACAACAATAAAATGCCATTATTATCTTTGGAGAGAGAAGATGGAATCCATTAAATAAGAAGATGCCAGTACAGAGGAAAATCCAGAGGGGAAAAAAGAATTCTTGGAAATTAAAATTGTGATTTTAAATACTTAATAAAATGGTTGGAAGATAATATTTTCCCAGGAAGCAGAACAACAACAACAACAATAAAAAAAAAAAACAGAAAAAAGTGAAATAAAGAGAAAAGATTAACAAAAACCATACAACCAGTCTGGGAAGTACAATATTCAAATACTATGCACACAAACAGAGAAAAGAGAGGGAAGAAAATAATCCAATAGTTTAAGAACATTTTCCAAAACATTGAGAGCAAAGAGAAGATTTTAGAAGTGTCCAGAGGAGACAAGTCAGCTCACCATGCAGAGGATCAGGACTCAGTAATGGATTTGAACTTCATCACAGCAGATCTGGAAGCTAGAAAGCAAAGCAGCAGTTGCTTCAAAAATGGAAGGAAAATTGTCTCCAGTGTGGCATTCTATATCCTGGTAAACTATTACTGAAATTTGAGGGTAGAATAAAGTCATCTGCAAAGATGTAAAGTTTCAAAAAGTACTTCCCATATAGGTATCCTTCTCAGGAAACCAATGAAGGATTTTCTCTGTAAAGTGAAGGGGAAAACTGAAAAGAAGACGTGGGATAGGAAAACAGGAGATGCAATGAAGCAGAATAGCAAATAGCATCCTCAGGATGATGGGGGAGGAAGGACCTGAAGGGCAGCAGAGTACATCACCCCAAATATGCCTTTTTGCCATAAGGATTATTTCAGGCTGATTATTTTTAAGAAACAGCAGGCACAGGAGGAGCTCTGAAAGCCAAGTAGAAGTTACCTTTTTGTAAGAGCATTTTACATTTATAAGGGGAATCTCCATGTGTAGGGGTGTCTTCCTGGCATGCTGCAGTCCATGGGGTTGCAAGAGTCAGACATGACTTAGTGACCATACAACAACCTCTCTGTACTGAAGGGGAGGATGACCAAATCTCTAGAAAGTCGTGTGAGTGGAGAAGATGATGACTTAAATCTAATGACCTTACCATTGCTTACTGTGTTTTGCCTGATAATCTCCCATAACGGGCTCCCTCACACACATCTTCTTTACCTTTAGCTGAAGATGGTGTTTAAGGCGATGGCTTAGGCCATTTGGGGGAGTTATTCAGTTTTCCTGACTATCTCCCATATATACATGTTCTTTTACTTGTTTGGTTTTCTCCTGCTATTCTGTCTTCTATTAGAGGGGAGGTCCCAGCCAAGAACCTTGAAGAATTTAAGAAAAATTACATTTCCTCCCCATCCAGACCTGAGATTGCAACTGTGTCCCAGGCATAAGGGTGGCCAGGGCCCCTCAGAAGATGAAACCAATGGAATGACAATCTGATGGAGCCAAGTATCTTGAGAAAAGATTAAGATGGTTGGTAAATACGAATGCTAAGTGCTCAGAAGTCTAAGCAAATGAAAGTCCAGAGTCATAAGATAATATCCCAAACTGAAAAACCAAGAAGAAGCACAGCAAGCATGCTATTTAGAGACAGGGAATAGATACCACATAGTCACCTAAAAGAAAGAAATGTGGAGGTTTTCAGGGATGGAAATGAAGAAAGTGGTCAGGCTTCTTAAACTTGCAGAACTATTTGATTCTTCAAAGAACTGCATATAACTTTGTTGTTGAGTTGCTAAGTCACGTCCGACTCTTTTGCAACCCCATGGACTGTAGCCCCCCAGGCTCCTCTTGTCCATGGGATTTCCCAGGCAAGGATACTGGAGTAGGTTGCCGTTTCCTTCTCCAGGGGATCTTTCCAACCCAGAGATCAAACCCTTGGCCCTTACTGCATCTCCTGCATTGCAGGCGGATTCTTTATCACTGAGTATACAACTTAAATAAAAGTAATTTTTTTAAAAAAAAGGAAAAGAAAAATAAGCAAAACATAAAAACATAACTTCCCCCCAAAATCCACATTTTCAAATATTTGAAAATGACTAGATTTTCCCTTCTCTCGGGTAAACTGTTCTATTTTTCTCAGCCATCCTTTATCTGACTTCACTTCAAGATATCAGGTCATCCTGGCCTCTCTTCTGGAGAAAGGCATCACACAGCCCACCAACACTCTACTCACTGGCATCTTATCTTCCACTTTCAAGCCATGTATTCCTCATCCTTTCTCTCTCTTTTTTTTTTTAACATTTATTATTTACTTGGCTGTACCTGGTCTTAGTTGTGGCATACAGACTCTTAGTTGCAGCCTGTAGGGTCTAGTTCCCTGACCAGGGATTAAACTGGGCTCCCTCCATTGGAAACGTGGTGTCTTAGCCACTGGAACATCAGGGAAGACACTCCTCATCCTTTCTTTACAAATTGAGGTTTAAATCTAAACCCAAGGCTTTCATTCTTGCTAAATTTCATTTTATTGATTTTTTTTTTTTGCCTCCTAATTCTATTTGGTTAAAGTAATTTTAAATACTGATAATACCACCCAGTAGATTGGCATTCTCTCTCTCTCAGCTTTGTGTCATCAATAAATTTAACAGTATTTCTCTGAATTTATCCAAGTCTTAGAAAAGATCGTTGAACCTGGTACAGTGAGAACAGGGTCCTGAGTCACTAAACCTTCCCCAGGGTGGCATTCACTTGACATTTACCTAGCACTTTGCTTTGAGTAGAGGTATTTATTCATTTGCTCAAAGATGTAATGCAAAGACACTTTTGGGAGAGGCATGGAAAAGCAAAAGTACTGGTAATGATTCCAGGAATTATGCCTTCTAAAAAGGCACAGCAGGACAGTTCATAGTATCCCTCAGTTGCATTTGGATGAAAGGGAATGAATTTGTTGGAGCTTTGCCGTATAATGGATAGAGAGCCCCCCCACCCTCCCCGCCCCAGCCACACACACACACGAGTACTGCTAGGAATTAGAGTCCCACATGTCATAAGCCTTCCACAGCCATGGAGCCAGGATACTGTGCCCTTGTGGAGTGTGGAGAGGTGCCACACTTCATCACTTCTCAGGGGACCTGGATTGGGGGCAAGAGTCTTGAGGCTCCAGTTGCAATGACAGCCTCCTCCAGGCTTCTTTGGCAATTAATGCTGGTGCTTGGATAAGTGTTAGATTATTTTTTGACAAGCTGAAAGATGAAGTTCAAGGTGAACAATTGACCGATGACACAAATGTACTCAAAACCATAAAGGCAGCACCACACAGAACTGTTACTCTGATCTAACTAAACCAATTTCAGAGTAGATGAAAAACTGATAAAGCAAAGACTATCTAAATCTCCCCCTGTAGATGCCTTCAAAAAGGAACAGCTTGTGTCATAAGTATCCCAGGATATCTATCTGCTTTATGCTTGGTGGAGATTTTTTAAAAATACATGATTTTTGTCTAAAGTAAGAAAATATTAGTGGGTAATTCTGAAACTATTAACAAAATGAAAAATAAATCACAATCAAGTCCTTGTTTTAAAAACTTTGTCCTCATCACTTAATTTACCCACAGGAGACTGAATTCATGTTTCTAAGCAGTAATTCCTAAGCATTTAAAGATTTTTCCTAAAGTTTTATCTCTTGAGGTGTGAATGCATGTTTTAAGTCAGTTACCTTTGATTACTGAGTACCATCACCATCTCCTTAATCTAAGTCTGTGAATTTGGCCGATTTTTCTCTTCTGACCTATTTTCTGTCATGAAAATTCCTCCCCAGAAATAAATGTATCCAGAGAAAGGTAACATTGATGATGAATGGTATTATGGAGCAGTTAATGGAAGTGGGTCAGAAAAGTTCTTATCTGAGGGAAATTTAAGAGAAGATTAATTGACAGTAAAAGCTAGTTGCAGGATTCTCAAGGTACCACAAAGAAACATTCAGGCTGAGGAGACTTATTATTCACTTTACTGTTGGAGAGCAGGCACTTCTTCAAGTAACAATAGCAGACTTTGTTAACTGCTTCTCGAAAGCTGCTTTTTAAAGAGAGAAGTTCCATTAACCAGTGAGATCAGAGTTTGTTATAGAAGCCAAGTGAATCTGAACTGTAACAGAAATCTTAGAA
>NW_011494628.1:1351670-1378054 GCF_000754665.1 Bison bison bison
TAGAAAGACAGTACCATGGGCAAAATGGAGATTATCGAGTACTCAGGATTCGTTTCTGAAGTGCCTGTAATCTGAATGCAAACACAGATGGGCAATGGGTCTTGGGAGTTCTGAAGTGTGGGGACTGAAATCTACTCAGTCTATAGTTCTCTGACTCTTGGCTTAAGAGTGTAGGGGATCAGGGGGCTTGGATGGAAAGTTTGAGAAAACTCAGAAATAAAGAGCTTCATCAGGCCAAGACAGATGAAAAGGTGTGTCCAAGACATGAAGAAGTTCAGAATGAACCCCGACAGAAGTTCATTTGGAGAGGAAGTGAATGTTCATGTAGACTGCCCCTGAGCACTCTACAGCGTGAGGCAGTCCAGCAAGCATGATAACCAAACTGAGAGGGAGTGCTCAGCAATCACCAATTTAGAGGGTCTCCTGTTGCTTTGATAGGACTGCTAATTTGTAAAAAATTCCCAAAAAGTAGCTTTTTAAATTTTTATTTTTGGCTGCACTGGGTCTTCGTTGCTCCCCGTAGGTTTTCTCCAGCAGTGGAGAGGGGGGCTACTCTGTTGCAGTACACAGGCTTCCCATTGCAGTGGATTCTCTTGCTGCAGAGCACAGGTTCTAGAGTGTGCAGGCTTCGACTCGCAGGCTCTTCAGCACCAGCTCAGTAGTCATGGCACAGGTCTTAGTTGTCCCTTGGCACGTGCAATCTTCCCAGACCAGGGATCGGACCGGTGTCCCCTGCACTGGTAGGTGGATTTCTTTACCACGGGACCACCAGGGAAGTCCAAGATATAGCTTTTGAGTATACTGAAATTTTCAAGTTTAATACTTGGAAAATATTCAAAAATAATGAGCAATTTAAATGAAAAAATGTATTGTCATACTAGCAATTAAAAAGTGCAGAGAGAACTTTACTATGACATAACCTATAATAATAATAAAACACTAGATGGAAAAAACAGTTTTGGGACTGCTTTGGGAAAGCCAATGCACTTCTGTAATTGCTAGCAGTATGTATTAAAACATCTTGCCTACAGTTTTCAGTGATACATAGGTCACCATTCCAGGTTCCATCTACTTTAATATTTTCAAGGTCATCTGAATAACACCTCTGAGCTCTAAATAGTTCCACAATTCTGGGGCTTGTTAAACTGTGAGAACATCAATTGTAGACTGTTGTGTAGAGTTATCTACTAAATATGCTTCAAGCTGCAATCAGGCTGCCTAGGCTTGAATCCTGTTGCTGCCACTTACTAACTTCAGCAAATTATTTAATACCTTTCTGTGCCTCAGTTTCCTCCTTCTGAAAGAATAATAATAGAGCCTTAAAAAGGGAATAGTAATAGTGCCTATCTCATAAAGTTAAGGAGTAAATGAGTTGATATATATAAAATGCTTAGAAGACTGCTTAACACATACTAAGAAGCTGATAAATGCTTGCTATTACAGAAACATAAAAAACAACTAACATGATAAAGGAATTCTCTTTCTTTCATTAAAGAAATATCAGGATATAGATGATTGCTGTACTGGTTTAGCTTATCAATGGTGTCATCACTCACCTCCAATCTCCATCATGTCACTTCACCATCTTTAATACGCTGGCTTTTTGTCCTTCAGCCCATGGCCTCATGGTCTCAGAATGGCTGCCATAGCTCCAAATATCTCACATCTCAACTGTGTTTAAAATCAGAAAGAACAATACCATCCAGGGGAGAGGGAAAAGTGAGAAAGAAAAAGAGACTATTTCACATTATTTTCACATTTTATGAAGGAGCAAAATATCTTCCCAGAGCGCCTCAGTTGATTTCACCTGATCTCATTGGCCAGAACTGAGTCTCAGGACATCCCTGAAATCAAGAGCTCTGTCTTGGCTTTTTTTTTTTTTTTCTTGGCTGTGCTGGGTCCTCATTGCTGTGCAGGCTTTCTCTCGTTGCATCTACTCTTTAGCTGCAGTGCATGAGCTTCTCACTGTGGTGGTTTCTCTTGTGGAGCATGATATCTAGGGTACTTGGGCTTCATTAGTTGCTGCACATGGGCTCAGGAGTTGTGGCTCATGGGCTTAGCTACTCCACGGCATATGGATCTTCCCAGACTAGGGATTGAACCATGTCTCCTGCTTTGGCAGGTGGATTCTTTACCACTGAGCCACCAAGGAAGCCCTCTGCCATGGTTCTGTTGGCAGAAAAAAGGGGAGAGAGTGTCTGTTAGGGAGACAACCATGGGTCCTCCACAGTTAATCATTCCTGTTATACCAGCTGCTTTGTTCCTGCTTTGGCTGTGGGAAGGATGGTGTGTCCCTCAGAGCATTCGTGTGAATTAATCAATGATCACAGAGCTCTTGTAACATATGAGACCACTGCTACCACTGCTAAGTTCTTCCCATATATGATAGGAAGATGATCAAGGCCCACTTCTTTTGGAGATGGACCTTGACCTCAGTATCTTCTTCTTAAAGGCTGTTCAAATCCTGACTAGAACACACAGAGGTACCCAATTGAGTCCCTGCTCTCTACTGAGCCTCATGGGGCTCCAAAGGAAGCATCCTGGCCTTTGGGTTGTACATACACGGATGAGAAAATAAGAGCAGCACACATCAAGCATCAGTTCCATGCTCAACTCTCCTGGAGTCCAGAAAATGGAGCAATCAAACGGTCTGGCATAGAGAGAGGTTCCCATGGAGGAGTTATTGAGGTCGCAGTGAATGAGAAGAATTTATGAGCAAGGGAGAGGAGGGTCATTCCTGATCACAAGGCTAGAGTGTGAAAAAGCTCCTGGATGGAGTCAGCAGGACATGGGAGGGATATTCATTCTTTTTTATATTTTTAAGGATCTAAAATTTATTTATACACACTTTGTTCAACAGTGTAAACTTTGTGTGGAGTATGCTCATGATTCCCATTCTGCATACGAAGAAGCTGAGGCTCTAGGGTGGTCCGTTTGCTTGAAATCATAATAGAAGAATGAGGGGGAACATTCATTCCTATTCTTTTGAGATTTTTTGTTTTCTCCTTAGAACTTGGAAGAAGCTGCCTGAAGTTGAGAACGTGCCAAACATTAACCTTAATAATGCTGTGAACTCTCCAAACGTAAGCCATATCCTCTGGCAAGCGCACGGGGACTCGGTTACTCAGGTAAAAAGAAGAAGCAAAAGTAGCTTGCAGTGTGCCACACTACGTCTTTCTGCAGGGGTGTCACACAAGCAATCAAATAATAGTGTGTGTATTCTTGAACAAGTCATCACTGGTCCTGAGGTAACTTTATTAACTTAGCTAAACACAAAAATAAATGTCACATGATATACCCAGAATGGCCCAAAGAATGGTTTCTAGAAGTAAGTGAAAATCATTAATCTGAACTTGCTTGCATGTTTGTTCTGGGAGTTTCCACCCGAGATACCCAATGGGTCTGAAGACAGTAGATTGTTCTCCTCCATCTTGTAGGAGTGAGACTCACTCAGATGACTCGTGTCTGAGGACCCACAATGTGACTACAGACTTGAGAGTTGTTCCCTGAGATTTCTACTGGCTCTGAGAACTTAGTATTTCCCTAGTGTGTAAAAAAGCAAGACTTTGTTCTGTATGTTAAGACAGCCCAGTCTAACCAAGAAAAATGAAGAATGTGTCCACATAAAAACTTGTTCCCGAATGAACGTTCATGGCAGCATTATTCACAGTAGTCAAAAAGTAGAAACAATCCAAATGTCCATCAACTGGTGAACAGATAAACAAAATCTGGTATGTCTGTACAAGGAAATATTATTTGACAATAAGAGGAATGAAGTCGTGATACAAGCTGTAATGTGAATGACACTCAAACATTACATCAAGTCACAAAAGATCCCAAATTATGTGATTGCATTTATATGGAATGTCCAGAAAAGGAAAATCCATGGGGACAAAAAAGCAGATTAGTGGTTGCCTGCTGCTGCTAAGTTGCTCCAGTCTTGTCCAGCTCTTTGCGACCCCACAGACTATCGCCCACCAGACTCCTCTGTCCGTGGGATTCTCCAGAAGAACAGGGATGAGGAAATAGTGGGAAAATAGGGAGTGACTGTTAATGTTAAGGGTGTTTCTTTTTATTTTTTTAAAAAATTTTTTTGCCTGGGTCTTCATCGCTGCCCAGAGGCTTCCTCTAGTTGCTGCAGACGGGGCTACTCTCCATTGTGGTGCATGGGCTTCTCATTGCGGTGGCTTCTCATTGCAGAGCATGGGCTCGAGGGTGCGGGCTTCAGTAGTTGTGGTACACAGGCTTAGTTGCCCAGCAGGGGTCGAACCCAGGTACCCTGCATTGGCAGGCAGATTGTTAGCCACTTCCCATCAGGGAAGTCCTGGCATTTCTTTTTGAAGCGATGAAAATGTTTTAATATTGAAAATGGTGATGGTGCACAACTCTGAATATACTAACAAAATGTGAAATTATACACTTTAAATTGAAAAACAAAGAAAAAGCCCAGAAGCCAAACAGAGTGGACGTGCAGAAGGGAAAGCAGTGGTCCTTCGGGACTGATGGGGATCCTCCCCTGGGGGAGAATAAAGATCCCTCGTCTCTTTATAAACACGTCAGGTTGAAACTAGGTAGTGAAGATGTTTAATAAAGAAGACTAATGTAAGAAAAGAAAGGTCGGGAATGTTATTGGGTGAATGGAAAAGAATCAAACATGTGCTAAATGAAAAGGAAAATTAAAGGGGAAGAAAAATCAGACCGGGAAAATCTTGTCTAAAAGATTAAACCAACAAAGTTTCAAACATAAAGAGAAGAAACTAGAACACCATCCTGCAGTAGAAAGGAAATGTGAATTAAGAAAGCTAGGTACAAAAAAGAAAACAGTAATCTGACTGAACAAGCACACGCAAAGTTGTAGTGTAATTCAATGTATTTCTCGAAAGCAGATGGAACCAGGTTCTTTTTTCCTTCAATTTGTTTGAGGTACAGTTTACCTGAGGGCTTCCCTGGGGGCTCAGTGGTGTAGAATGTTCCTACAATTCAGGGGGCCTGGGTTCGATCCCTGGGTCGGGAAGATCCCCTAAAGAAGGGAATGGCTACCCACTCTAGTATTCTTGCCTGGAGAATTCCATTGGACAGAGGAGCCTGGAGGGCTACAGTCCATGGGATGGTAAAGAGTCGAACACAACTGAGTGACTAATACTTTGTCCCTACTAGGACTTCTGCAGGTGGAGAAGGTGGCCTGAGAGGAGAGGAACTCCTCAAATCCCTCCCAACCTGTTTCCTTGCCCCCCCAAGAGTGGCCCTGCCCTCCCCACCCCCAACCCCACCCACCGCCACCCCCATTCAGGGTCCTGCCTGAAAGCTCTGCCTCCCCATCCCCAGAGCACCTGCCACTGAGCCCAGTGCTTCATTTTCAAAGGCTGAGGAAAAGAGGTCATTACCCTTCCCAGTACGACGCAGCATAGCTTCCAACTCAAATCTGATTTACGGTGAAGGACACGCTGCTATCTTTATGAAACCCCTGCGGCTGTGCAGGGAGCATTCTGATTTTCTTGGAAATACCTAAACGAGGTAGTAGAAACTTGGGCATAGTCTATCAGACAGGACACCCAGGAATTGCTTGCTCCTGTACTAGTCTTGAGCGAGTATAAAGCCAAGTGAGCCCCCTGTGAGCTTGTCACCCATCACGCCGCCCACACTCAAATGTGGTTCTGTAAAGTCGCACCTGTCCTGTGAACAAGAGGCTCCTTTCTCCCTCTTGAAATGTGTGTTGAAAGAACACCTTAGATATTGTTATAGACTCTTACTTGACCTGGTATGTGATCTTCAAATTAACATTTCTTTTTTTCATTTCTAGCTGAACTACTATGATTCTATCAAAGCTGTCATTTCAAGCTCCAACCACGAGCCCACTGCTCTAGTCATCGGTACTGCTTGCCCTTCTCTTAAGTTTCCCGTGTTCCCTTTTTGTGTGTCAGACCCTTGACTTTCTCCCACCTTTAGAATTTCTACATTGCAGCAGGCATCCCACACTTGGATAATAACTCCCAGCGAAGCTCAAAATGGGACATCCTCCCACTGCTGAGTTTTATAAGCCTCACTCTCGGCTGCCGGGGAGGCAGAGGGAGGGTGGGCAGGCCTATCCCAGCCTTCGCTCATACCCAGAGCTCAATCCATATTTGTATTTGTTGGGTTGAAATAAAAGCAAAATCCACTTTAGGCAATCTCAGGCCATACCATTTGATCAGCCCTAAGGTGCTACATGATATTAAATATACGGTGGTATCAACATAAAACAGTGGTCTTGGGGGCATTTGTATCAAGTAGGATTTGGAATATTTTAAGAATTCAAAATGCACACTTGATATAACAACTGTCAGCAATGGCAAGAGGAAGACCCAGAACTTGAAGGCCTTTGGATTTTTCTGGAAGCTGGCCTTTGATCAAGTGAATTCAGAGAAAGGAGAACCCCAGTCCCTATCCACCTGTTCCTTTTCCAGGCCCAGATGCACGGCAGTCTGGGCGTGGACTTGACCAGACTGATCTGGGGTCTTTGGAGTAGGAATCTGACAAGCCTGTGCTCTTCGCATGGGAGTCATTTTGTCTGGGCCAACCAGAGGATGTATATCCTGGTGCTGGATGAACCCCAGGAGATTGGCTGATTTAGGTTTGACCCGGGAGCCAGTCTCTTCAAGTGGACCATTCCCTGGAGACCAGCTCATGGTCTGAAGTAGATGCAGCCTCTGACTGATCCTGGGGCCTTCTAACTAGAACAATTCTTGCCAGGCCCCACACTAAGCTCCTTCCATGCTTGCTTTTATTTAATCCCCATCATGTGCTTGCTGCTCAGTGCTCAGATGCTCAGTCATGTCTGACTTTTTTCAACCCCATGGGCTGCAGACTGCCAGGCTTCTCTGTCCAAGGGATTCTCCTGGCAAGAATACTGGAGTGGTGTGCCATTTCCTCCTCCAGGGTATCTTCCCGAAGAGGGATCGAACCCAAGTTTCTTACATCTCCTGCATTGGCAGGCAGATTCTTTATCGTAACCTTGTGAGTAGATCCCACTACAAGCCTCGTCTCACAGGTGAGTAAGCTACAGCCAGAATAAGTAACTTGTCCTCAGGTATTGTTCAGGGATTTTTCTTTTTTTTGTCTGCCCTTGAAAAGAGCTGCAGGGCACCTGTGTACATGTCAAGTCCAAGAGGTATCCTTTAATCACAATAGTATATTTTTTTACTTAATTTTTTGTTTCTATTTTATTCTATTTGAAATAATTTTTCCTAATAACTTGGCACTTGAAAATCTTCTTAATTCTTCACACTTACTTTGTTAAACTGCATTCTTATTTTGTGAAGCTCTTGAAAGCATGTTGAAAAGCCTTGTCCACTAATTCAGTGTCACTGTCATCGTATTTAATTTGTCAAGGTGATACTGGTGATGATTCCTTACACGTGCTTGGCACTTACTAACTTATAAAGAATTTTCACATTCATTTCTCGGTCTTGGCTGCCCTTAGGGGTCTTCTGGGGTACTTCATCAAATCTGATTACTACCTGGGTCTTGCCCTCAGAGATTCTGACTTAACTGGCCCCGGGGTGAAGCCTGGGCATTGGGGCTTTTGTGGCGGGGGTGGATTCTGCTGATCTCAGTTGCAACACGCAGCCTTCTCCAGTCGCAACATGCAGGCTTTAGTTGCCCTGAGGCATGTGGGATCTTAGTTTTACAACCAGGGATCAAACGTACATCCCCTGCATTGGAAGTGAAGTGAAAGTCGCTCAGTCGTGTCCGACTCTTTGTGACCCCATGGACTATACAGTCCATGGAATTCTCCAGGCCAGAATACTGGAGTATGTAGCCATTCCCTTCTCCAGGGGATCTTCCCAACCCAGCAAACAAACCCTGGTCTCCCGCATTGCAGGTGGATTCTTTACCAGCTGAGCCACAAGGGAAGCCCAAGAATACTGGAGTGGGTAGCCTATCCCTTCTCCAGAGGATCTGCCCAACCCAGGATTTGAACTGGGGTCCCCTGCATTGCAGGTGGATTCTTTACCAACTGAGCTATCAGGGAAGCATTGGAAGGTGGATTCTTAACCACCTGACCACCAGTAAGTTTCTGGGCACTGGGACTTCTAAAAGTTCTCCCAGTGATTCTAATACGTGGCCAAGATTAAAAGCACTGTCCAAGGACTGTGGCTGAGGCACCAGTATTTTTTAGATACTTCCCAGTGACTTTAATTTGCAGCCAAGGTTGAGAACCACTCACATGTATTTATTATTTGATCTTCACAGTAGGAGGTAAGGTATACCTGTGTGCACTCCCATTTTACAAATGAGGATACATAAGTTCAGAGAAGTTTGCCTATCAGGTCACTTAGCTGGAAGAGGTAGAATTGTGCCTCGACTTCAGTTTTTCTGACCCCAGTGCCAGTATTCCACCTTTCATTCCCTAGACTTGGACTGGTAAGGCCCTGCCCCTCAGGTCCTGGGACTTGTTTGGGGACAGCCTCATTTCAAAAGGACAGGGAAGCCTGGTATGCTGCAGTTCATGGGGTCGCAAAGAGTAGGACACGACTTAGTGACTGAACAAAAACAATGACATTTCCAAAGGAGACTGTGACCCTGGAGCAAAATAAATCTCTGAATCCTCATCATCCACCGTAGGGCGGTGAGAAAGTGTTCGCTGGCAAAGGCTGCCTTTGATCTCTGTGATCCCTGGGTGGGGTCCCTGTACACCTGGGCCGCAGCAGCAGCATTTCTACATGAAACCGTCTTTCATTTGCTGCAATGATCTTCACCTTTCCCTCTTGACCGTCCTAAATGCCCTCTCTCTCTTCCTCCTAGATCCGTCCCTGGCCCCACTCCTGGGTTTTAAGGGCCTGATTTCACCAAGCAATGAATTTGTAATGAATACAGTATTTAACACTGTCTTCAGCGACTCAGAAGTCAGCCACCCACGTCATGATGAGTCTTTCTTTTAAGAAGCCTTTCAGCTGAGCTGTGCCTGAGCATTTCTGAGCTTTGCGAAAACTGAGATCTTAGGGGTTTTTTTTTTTCCTCCTTTCCTGTAGAATCTTGTTTCAGTGGCCACTGAACATCTTGGAGAATCAGTAATGAGTCATGTCCAAGGTCTCCACCGCCTGTGAAACACCTTCTTTCTTCTTTTTGACAGGAATCTGACAGGAACTCCATCCACCTCTGATTCACAGCCTTGGAACTCATATTATCTTTCAAGGAAAGCTCCCTTTATCAATTTCTGATTCACTGACATTTAGATCACCAAAGTGTTAGCAAGAGAGGTGCTATAAGAACTTTCTTGGGAATTTTCATTAGACTTTCTGGGAACTAGGAAATTATGATTTTCTAGACCAGTAATGGATATGAATCTTAAAAAACTGAAAGTCAGCCTTTAGAAACTGCTCAGAATTCAGTGTTTGTTATGGCAGAACAAAATTCAATGAAAGAAGGAGGGTCTCTGGGTTCCAGCCCCAGCTCTGCTACTCACAGAGCTGTGGCCTCAGGCCCTGGTTCCCTCTCCAGTTCAATAAGGAAGTTGGACGCGAGGGTCTGTCCAGCTCAGATCTGAAGATCCTCATTCTCCTGTGAGACCCCTGTCCATCCCCTCCTCCTCCTCACATCATGGAAAACAGGGGCCACTGCAGTTGCTGACAGCTCTAAACCAGTGTGAAGTGTCTCTAGAGACCTAGATAACACTAGTGCAGAAAGAATTACTTCACCTCAATCCCCTGTCCACATTGTCAGAGTTTCTGTGTGTGTTGGGCATTTATGATGTGCCTGGGATGGGACTAGGATGATAATGTGGGTGAACCTTTGGAGTAAAATTCCTGGGAAGGGTTGTTTCTACTTGCCTTCTCTTTTCCCTGTCCTTCCAGTATTTCTAAAACCCACTCCAGCCTGGCTTTGTCCCTGCCATGCCACCAAAAGCACCTTTGTAAGGGCCACCAAATGCCCCTCTTGTTGCTGAGTCAGTGACCCGTCCTCATCCCACTTGTTCTCTCAACACTTGAAGCTGCAGGTCACTCAGCTTCCTTCCTGTATGCCTTTAAAAAATATATTTATTTATTTGGCTGCACCAGCTCTTAGTTGCAAGCATGTGGGATTAGTTCCCTGACAGGGGATTGAACCCAGGCCCTCTGCATTGGGAGTGTGGAGTCATAGCCACTGTACCACCAGGGAAATCCCCTGGTGTTTTGGCTTGAGAGATCCAGCCTCTCTTGGTTTCCCTTCCACCCAGCTCTTTGCTGGATGACTTCTCTGACTCCCTTAGTTGCTCCCTCCATGATATAATGTCCAAGACCTAATGTTGGAGGCCCCAGAATTTGATCCTCAGTTCTCTTCTCTTTCACATCTGCATCACTCTCTTGATGATGTTATCAAATCCCAAATGCACATCCCCCTGAATTTCAGTCTGGTATTTCCCGCTGCCTTGGACCTATGTCTAAAGGATCTCTCCAACAAGGTATCTCATAGACATCAAAGTTAAGTCCAAACCTGAATCTAGATCATCTCCGTCAGGCTGTCTAGCTCATCTCAGTTGGCTCTAAATTCATCCCTCCAGTTGCTTGGCCAGAATCTAGTAGTCACCCTTGACTCTTCTCTCTCTCTCTCTCTCTCACACACACAACCCATCCTGACCTGTTGATCCCACCTTCATTATACACTCGGAATTTGGCTGCTTGTCCCAGCCCAACTACTACCATCTCGTGAAAGTCACTGCTTTCTCCTCCCTGGGCCACTGTTTCCATCCTGCCCCTGCAGTCTCCACGCATCAGCCAGAGATATCCTGTAAAACGAGAGGTCTGATCTGTGCAAATCCTGCAGTGAGCGCTCGACTCCCTCAGTCAAAGCCAGGTCCTCCTGAGCCCCGTGTGTCAGCCCAACCCTTTCATCTCTGGCTCGGTCTCCTACTTCCTTCCCTCAGTCTCTCTGTGCTAGTCATACAATCTCCTTGAATTTATTTAGGATCTTTTCACTGCTTCTTCTCTGCACCTAGAAAATTCCCCCTCAAATGCCTGCATTGCTCACTCCCTCAGCTCTTCGAGGTCTTTGCTCAAACTTCTCAGTGAGGCCATCTTGTCCACGTTATTTTATAATGGAACAGCCCAGGTGCTGCCCTCAGCATTCCCTATTTTTCTTACCTTGTTCTGCCCTTGATTAATTCCATGCATTTAATCACCTCCTAATATAGTATATGATTTATCTATTATGTTTGTTGCTTGTGGTCTGTCTTCATCAGAAGACAAGAGCCTTGAAGGCAGGAGTTTTGTCTGTGTTAGTCATTGTTTTGTTCACACTTAGAGTAGCACATGGCACATAAGTATGTGCTCAATAAATATTTATTTAATGGATTTCTTTGTGAAGTCAGAGTACATAACAAATCCATCTCTCTCCCAAAGCAGTGCTCAAGGCCACACACAGCAGGAAAGCTAAGATTCTGTAGTGACAAGCTTGTCGAGTGTTTCTTCCTGTGCCCTCTCCGCCCTCTCCCCACCCACCCACCCCCTACACACCCCCACAGTGTCCTACACCTGTGTCACTGCTCAGTCGGATATGTATGTGTCCCACACACTCACACACACACTCTTCCACTGTGCTATAGGACTCACCCCACCCCACCCCTAAATGGTCCCTAGAGACAGTAATCCCATCAGGAAGAAAGTAGATGGTTCACACCAGCCCACAGTCCCCTACAAATCAATTCTAGCTTCTATTTCTGGTCTGTCCCCTTCCGCAGCCCCTAAGGGACCGCCCTTTACATACTCCTGAACTTCAAAACTCAGCTTCAGGTCAGCCATCTGTCCCCAGACAGGATCACCTCCAGCAAGAGGGAAAAACCTTAACAGGAGAGACCAACACGGCACAGAGGCTCTGCGTGAGGCAAAGGAAGTGCTTTCAAGTGCGTTTGGTCCCTTGCAGTGAAGGAAGGCAGGAATTGCTTGCTTGTTTTCATCATTCATGAACATGAAAGGGGACACGTCTTGGTCAAGGCCATAGACAGACCAGGCTGGGCCTCGAACCCAAACCTGAGCAGCATTAGGTTCCACCTAGTGACGGCCGATCTGTGGGCTCCTGCCACACTGAAGAAACAGATGGAGTGAAGGGAAGGAAGTACAGGGAGGGATAAGCAGGAGAGGCCACCTCAGAACAGGAAGAATAAGGATCTGAGCTCTGCAGAGGACACACTCACCTCAGTGCTGACCCCCTGGGATGCACTAAGCCCGTGACCATGAAAGTGGCCTGTGGGTCAGCCCTGACACTAGCAGCTGCAGTGACAGACAGAATTCACCAGGACCCCAGCACCTCAAGACTTAGCTGCTACTTAGTGTGCTGAGATCTGAGCCCTTCTTGAATCTGCTCTCAGTTTCCATGGTGACTGCTTAAACTTTTCATCATCCTTCTTTCAGACCTTGGGGGAGAGCAATGCTCTCTGGTTTCCATGACAACCACTTAAACATGTATCTCTTTCTGGCTTGGTTGGAAAAGAACCGCTAGAGATTATGCAAATGAACTGGCTGCTCTCCCTTCGCTTAAAAAAATTAAAAATAAAGTGATACACCTGCTTAGATGTTTCAGATCTCTGCTCACAACAAGAGGGGTGAAAGTGTTGAACTGGTGTTTGTGGAGGGTTTGCTGCATTGCTTTGACATTTAAGTGCTCAGATAACGCAGGCTCACGCTGTCATCTGAAGTAATTATGTACACTCAGCACTTGTCCTCCCCTCCCCTCTGCCTGGCAGATGAAAGAGCTGCAAGTTCAAGGCTGTGTACCTTCCCTGCTGCATGCTACAGCAGAAAGGAAGGATGGGGCCAGAGGGACCACCCGACCCAGCCATTGGCCACTGTGGGGAGGAGCCATGGAGGGCAGGGTCTTCACCTCAACTCACTGTCCACAAACCAGCCAGGGCTGACTCTGGACTCGGGTTATATAGCCTCAAATAATGGGGATGTCAGAGACCCCTGTTCAGAAATGACTCTGCTTCCCTGTTGGAATTCAGGGAAAGGAGAACAGCCACGGGACTCTGAAGCAGAGAAGCTCTGAAGTGGAAAGAGGGGGGCTCCCTTCCCCCAACTGTGACACCTGCCCGTCCTCCCTTGCACAACACGCCCTAACCCAGAGGCCCTGAGAAACAGCCACAGACCGAGCTAAAGCGTGTTTTAAAACTGGTCACCAACAAGTAAAGTTCTGGCGATATCCAGTGAAAAATGGGCATTTCCCACTTCTGTGGGAAAATGGGCAGGGCTGCCTCACGGGGGTCCTCTGAGCTGCAGTAGCACCACGCCCAGGAGGTGGAAGCCTCCAGTCGCCTTGAGGGAACTTTCCTGAGTAGCATGTTCTCCCTGAATCCTGGAAGAAAGCTGAGTTGTAATTTGTGCTAGCAGGTACAAGACCCAGACCAAACCGATAATCCTTCAGCCAGTTGCTGAAGTCACAGATGATGAAAGAGGATTCTTACTTGGGGGTAGAGGGATCGGGAGGGGGTTGGGGAGATGGGTGAAGACAGTTAGTCTCCCACCTTCGTCCTCCAAGGTCCTTCAGGCTCCTTGGACAAGGCAGAGGTCAAGGGGGAAGTCAGGCAGGTGACGGGAGAGGCACTGGTGAGTGTATTTCGGATTTCCTTCATGATCATCTTCTGGTGAGACTATTTACCCCCTCGGGTCCTAAGACTCTTTAATCAATAGGAATTGATGAGAAGAAGCCAGATGAGGAATACAAGCAAGGCTGTATTGGGATTTGTGCTACAGTAGGAGGAAGCAAAAACAAGTCACAGGTGCCTTGCTTGCTCCCCAGGAGGGGGCAAGCTGGTTCCTTAAACATGGTGAGGGTGGGGGCAGATGGGCAGGTCAGGCAGGAAGGGTGCCCTAGGTGGCCTGCCCACCCCCCTGGTAGTGCTGTGTGCAAGGATCATGCACAGTACCCTACTTTTGCTCTCCCCACCTCAGAAACAGTGGTTGGCCTTTTTGTATCTTATAATTCATAATTGCCCCGATTGGGCTTTCACGTAGTTATTTTGGGCTTTCCTGGTGGCTCAGTGGTAAAAAATCCACCTGCAATGCAGAAGCTGCAGGAGACGTGGATTCAATCCCTGGGTTGGGAAGATCCCTTGGAGGGCATGGCAACCCACTCCAGTATTCTTGCATGGAGAACCCCATGGACATAGGAACCTGGTGGGCTACAGTCCATGGGATCGAAAAGAGTCAGATACAACTGAAGTGACTTAGCACACATGCACTGACTTAGCACACACACACATAAGTTATTTTTAGCCCCTTATAGTTTCTTGTATTTTTGTTGCCCGAGGAGACTTTTATCTAGATGCAAGAACTCTAGTCAAGGGTCCTAGGTCCCGGCCTGTCTCAAAATCAATGTCTAAAGCCTGCAGGAAGGCCCTTGATCATTTCTGTGTGACGCTTCTGTGTGATGTTACTATTTTATTCTATTCTGTGGATTAATAAGCCCAAAGTCATTTGAGTCATTTGACTCAAATATCTGTCAGAATAGTTGTAAATGAAATTGGCTGATTAGTTAATGAAACCTGGAGGCCCTGATCTAGGAGTCAGATGGTGCTTCCTTGGCTCCAATGTGTTCTTGATGACAAGTGTTTAACTTCTCTATGTGTAAGTTTCCTCACCTGTAAGGTAGCGGTAAAGGTGCTTACCCCACTGAGTTTCTTTGAGGCTCAAACAAGATCATGTATGGGGAGGCTCTGGCCCAATGCCTGGCACTCAGTAGAGATTTGGGGAAACCTTGCGTTTCTTACAATATCATTTTCATTCTTCAGACTACCTATAGTTTAACACCTGGGGTAAAAATGAAGAAAACACTGTCATCACTGAAAATGAGCCTGAGATCTTTCAAAATTAGTAACTTGTCCAAAAATTGACTGATCATGTTGAGAAACTGTTTTGCTTTTCTGTGAATATTTTTAGGGTGCACTATGGGAACAACAAATGTCAAGCAAAAGATGAAAGAAATAAAGGATGTTGGGGGAAATGTCAAAGCAAGAAAAGACCAAGCATTCCTCGGTTTGCCCCAAAGGCGAGCAGAATGTGATCAAACGGTTTTCTGCATCCACAAAGGAGTCAAGGCATTTACGTTCTGCAAGGGAAAGAACTTGCTGTTGACAGGTGGAATGGATCGGATAATTAGTCTGGAATCCTTATCTGCCTGGGTAAGTTTTCATTCTCTCTCCAACCAAGGGTGCCCTTGACCTCATAAGTACAGGAGAGCAGGATTGAGGATCACTAAAATTCCCCTTTAATTTAACAGCCCCTGTCCAAAACTGATCTCCCAGACACGCAACCCAGGAAATCTCTGCTTGTGGCTATTACAAAGTCATTTTGGGGGGTTAATAAGCAACTTATTTAAAATGAAAATATCTTGCAAAGACACAGAGATCGTGTAGAACCATCATTCACTCATAACTGGAAGGATTTTCTTTGATCAGATTGCTGTCTTCCCTACAATGAATGATGATCAGTTGTAGAGAACAATTAGGGATTTTGATCTCCAATCAGTGTCCTTTCTGTGCACCTCACTCAGACGGCCCTAAGCTTACCCTCACTTCTCTGCTGGAGTTGTGTAGCCCCATCTAATTTAAGGACTCCACCACCCCTGAAATATAGCAGAATTGACCTTAATAAAACAGGGATTCTTCTGGAAAGCCTGGCACTGGGGTAGCCAGGGTAGCAAACTGTTTAATCAGAAGAGCAGCCTGTTGCCATCGCCCCTTCAGTGTGTAATTATCATACTCCTGAGAGTGCCCCTCCAACCTTCATGTGGGTCCCTGCAGAACGAGTCTCAGAAATGCTTTCTTGAAAATAACAGAAACTGTCACTTTACTGAGCACCTACTTGGTACCAGGCACTGTGCCCCATATTCATTCTCTCTAATCCTCACGTCAACTCCATTTACCAAGGAAGAAACTGAAGCTCAGAGGAGCTGAGTAATTTTGGGGTACTAATGGCAGAATCAGGATTCAAATGCAACTTGGTTGCTAAAAGCTGTGTCATTTCTGTTGACAAGTGTTGAAGAAGGAAGGAGAGGAGGAAAACGGGAGTTGATATGGGGTTTGGAGTAAGAACCAGTCACCTACAGAAAGCCCAGGTTGCTGCTGAGCCTCTGCACAGACACCAGTGAGGCCTGCCAGGTGACCCCCACCCCCTCAGCTGCTGGGCAGTGCTCCAAGGCGGTGAGCTCACGGGTCCAGCCTCTGTCCCGCCTCAGTCCCTTTCTAGCTGAATGATCCTGAGCAAGGGCTGCAGCCTCCAGTCCCTCTTTGGAAATAACAAGAATATCCACTCCTGGATTAGTGGTAGTAGTAGTTGTTGTTCAGTCAGCTAAGTCGTATGGACTGCAATCCCATGGACTGTTGCCCACTAGGCTTCCCTGCCCTACACTGTCTCCCAGGATTTGCTCAAACCCATGTCCATTGAGTTGGTGATGCCATCTAACCATCTCCTCTTTTGTCGTCCCCTTCTGCTCCTGCCCTTTGTCTTTCCCAGCATCAAGGTCTTTTCCAATGAGTCGGCTCTTCACATCAAGTGGCCAAAGTATTGGAGCTTCAGCATCAGTCCTTCCAATGAATATTCAGGGTTGATTTCCTTTAGGATTGACTGGTTTGATCTCCTTGCTGCCCATGGGACTCTTGGGAGTCTTCTGTAGATTAGCAGTACAGATCGCAAATGAGACCATCCATATAGAGCACTCAGTGCCATGTCTGATGCCTAATAAGAAGGAAAGAAATGGAAGGAAGGAAGGGAGGAGGAAGGAAGGAAAAAAGAAACATGATTTTTCTACCCACTTCTATTACCTTAGCCTCCTGTTTGTCAGAAGACTGAGAAAAATTTGCTTACTTCCCAGTGACATGGTTATAAAAAGACACTGTTCTCTCCCGTCAACCTCAGCCCAGCATCCCTTCTCCTTACCCCTCACCCTCCCACAGCACACGCAGCCCTGCACCCTTCAGGGCCCTGTGATCCCTCAGAACTCCTTAAAATAAACTCTTATTAGAAAGACATTCACGCCAGATCTGAATCCTGCATAAAGCAACAACCTGCGTGGAGTCTCTTCCAACCCCACCCTGCGCTCTTCCAAGCTTATTCCTTTTATAGCGGTATTGTCAGCCCTGGGAGAAACAAAGCCCAGGGCTTCATCTCACACCGAGTTGTGTTGCTATAACTGCATATTATCTGCTTCACTCCTTTTATCACACAAGATATATACGCACGTCGTTTCAGAGGGAGACATAACCCTCCTCAGGCTGAATAGAGCTGCCAGATCCGGGCCAAGTTTAGTCTTGCATTTTTATTTAGAAGCCTCAGCTAGAACTGCCTGGTGTTCATCTGTTCTTTTTCCATTCTAGAAAACCAACAGGTATGCTGAGAAGCCACACAGCTCCAGTGATTTACATCCATGTGTCTACTGAGGATAACAAGATATTTTCCATGTCCACCGACAACACTATTAAGGCCTTTGCCCTGTTATGTTTCGATGTGTTATCCAATGCGGTTTCTGACAGAGAAGGTGTTCCTTTCATGTTTTCATTCCTCTCTCTGGAGCCTTTGGGGCCTCTGATTAGCAGATGCTCAGATGGCATTTGCTTCCATGGATCTGCTTTTGAAAGGGAGAATAGGCAAGCAGGGGAAGGGCAGGCTCTCTGAGAACTTCCTATACCTGCTCTTTGTTGGGATGAGTAAATGTTATAGCACTGAGCCCTCTGCTTACACTCCATTCAGAGATTCCTTGTGAGAATGCAGGTTGGGGATGGAGAGGGGGAGCTGGGGACAGAATGGGGACAGAAGGAGTCAGCAGTCCTTTGCCTCTAGAGGTGATCATCTTGTCTTGCAGGACACATAGAGCAAGTGGGCCCTTTCTGAAATGCTCTCTAAGGCTTAGAATTTAAACCTTTCTGGCCCTGGCAGAGGTAGCAATGTCCCTACCTTCATTTTGTTTGCCTTCATACCTCTTTTTATACACAGGGTCCTGTCTGCCTATAAAGCCCAGTCACTCTGTTATCTCTGGAATACACAGTTTTATAAATTAAAAAAGAAGAAAAACCTCACTGATTTGTTTCATCCATCACCTCATATGCTTTTCCAGTGAATATGACAAGTTTCCATGGCTCATCCACCTTCTTTTCTGGACTGTCACAGGGCCAGAGGATGGGTGTTTGGAGCAATGTGAGTTGCTGGAACCTCAGGACAGAGATCATATTCACTGCAGATACATAAACCAGCTCACTGACCCCTCACATAATAAATGACTGATAGATGCTGAGCTGAATTGTGTCTCTTCAAAATCATATGTCAAAGTGTTAACCCCCAGTACTTTAGAATATGGTTGTATTTACAGATAGGGCCTATAAAGAAATTGCTGGGTTTTTGCTTAGTCACTAAGTCATGTCCAACTCTTTTGCTAAGTAATGACCAACTCTTTGAAACCCCATGGACTGTAGCCCACCAGGCTCCTCTGTCTACGGGATTTATCAGGCAAGAATACTGGAGTGGGTCACCACTTCCTTCTCCAACCCAGGGATTGAACCCAAGTCTCTTGCATCCCCTGCATTGGCAGGCAGATTCCTGACCACTGAGGCACCAGGGAAGCCCCTATAAAGAAATACTGAAGGTTAAATGAGGTCATATTGGTGGGCCCTGATCTAGTATGACTGATGTCCTTACAAAAAGAGGAAATCAGGACACTCAGACTGAGAGGCAACCTTACAAGGACACAGCAGGAAGATGGTCTTCTGCAAGCCCAGGAGAAAGATCACTGAAGAATCCATATCTTTCCATGCCTTGATTTTGGACTTAAATCTCTTACTTCACGCTGTACAAAAAGGTTAACTCAAAATGGATCATAGACCTAACTGTAAAAAGAGCTACACCTACCAAATTCTTAGAAGAAAACATGGGAGCAAATCTTCATGACCTCGGTCTAGGCAATGATTTCTTAGATATGGCATCAAAAGCATAAGAGACTAAAGGAAAAAGTGAGTTGATTTCCTCAAAAATAAAAACTCGTGCTTTAAAGGACAATATTAAGAGAGTGATTAGACAACCTACAGGATGAGACAAAATACCTGCAAACCATATATCTGATGAGGGACTTGTACCTAGAATACAAAGAACTCAGTGCTCAGCAATAAAAGCACAGATAGCTTATTTTTAAATGGGCAAAGGACTTGGACAGAAAGTCCTTTAAAGAAAATATTCAAATGGCCAGTAAACACAGGACAAGATGCTCAACATCATTAATCACTATGAAAATTCAAACCACACCCATTAGGATGGCTAACATTAAAAGATAGATGATAACAAATGTTGGCAAAGAAGTAGAGAAATTGGAACCCTTGTGGATTGCTGGTGGGAATTTAAATGGTACAGCCACTTTGGAAAACATTTTGGTAGTTCTTTCAATGTTAACCAGAAAGGTAATATATGACCTAGCATTTCCACTCCTGGATTTATACCCAAGAGAATTGAAAACATCTGTTCATAAAAATAATTACATATGGATATTCATAGCAGCATTCATGACAGCCAAAAAGTAGAAATAAACCAAATGTCCATGAACCGAGGAATGGATAAACAAAATCCGATCAGCCATACAATGGAATATTATTCAGCAACAAAAAATGGAAATGAAGCACTATTATAGGGGACAGCACAGAAAACATGAGAAGCTCTAAGTGTTACGTGAAAGCCAGTCACAAAGGGCTGTGTACCGTATAATTCCATGTATATGAAAGGTCCAGAGTAGGCAAATTCAGCGACAGAAATGAGCTTAGTGCTTGTCAGGGGGTGGGGTGAGCTGGGAATAGGGGGTAGCAATTAATGGGCATGGGGTTTCCTTTTGGAGGAAGGAAAATTTTTTGAAAGTAGTGGCGATGGTTGCACAACTCTGTGAATATGCTAAAAACCATTGAACTGTATGCTTTAAAATGCAAATTTTGTAGTATGTGGATTAAATGTCAATAAAGCTGTGTTTTGTTTTGTTTTGTTTTGTTTTTAAAGAAGAGAGCGAGTGAGGAGTCAAGGATGACACCAAGATTTTAGGTCTGTGATAAGGAAGGTGGTGGGTGAGAGGAGTATAATGTCAGGAGCCCAGTTGCGGATGTGCTGGAGAGAGTCGTCCTGAGAGAGGGGAGATGCAAGAGCTGGAGATACAAATTTGGGAATCAGCATTTAGATGGAATTTTAAGCCGTGGAGTAGATGAGATCATAAAGGGAGCATGCTTTCCTGCTTAGTTGCGTCCAACTCTTGGTGACTCTTTGGACTACAGCCTGCCAGGCTCCTCTGTCCATGGGATTTTTCAGGCAAGAGTACTGGAATGGGTTGCCATTTCCTTCCCCAGGTGATCTTCTGGCCCGGGGATCAAACCCGAATCCCCTGCATCTCCTACACTGCAGGCAAATTTTTTACCTGCTGAACCATCGGGGAAGTCTCATAAAGGGAGCCAAAGTGGGCAAAAGAGAGAAAAGCTCTAAAGACTGAGAACAGGGGCCCTGTGACACTCTGGGATTTTACTGTTTGTGGGGTCCAGCATTGCTCCTGTGTAGTGAGCTTAGAGTCCATCTCATGGCAATGAAGAACATATTTATATAAAATTAGGTGTTGAGATCACAGTCAGGGATACAACCAGGACCCAAACTCAATTCAGTCCTCCAAGAAAAACTGATTAAAATGGTGAGATTTATGGACTTTAGTTTTTTATTTTGAAAATCAAATTCATCCAAAGGCATTCTCCAGGGCCACAAAGTTGGAGATTTCATATTTTTAATTCACTTTTTTTTTTTCAAAACTTGCCACCATCAGATAATCATAATTCTGTATGTGAGGACACGTCTTCTATCCTATTTTTTTTCCTAGTGCCTCTCCATTTTCTTCCAATCTAAACTCATGATGACAAGATTAGCATCTTGCCTGTGATGATTCAGGCATATTGAATCACTTCCCAAAGTGTGTTTAAAATATGTTGAAATCCTATCTTGGAAATAGGGTGTGTAATTTATTTCAGAATATATTATTCCTATCAAATAAAAACTAATCAACTAGGAAGCTAACAGCTAAATTTCTAGCATGCCTGATCAGATAGTCTTCATTCTTTGGTTGATTTTTTTTTTAGCCCAAATATTTCATGTCTGTAAATCATGGGGACCCACAAAATGTTTCAAGAGTCTGCTAGTTTCTGGCATTCTCTAAAGAAGAGCAAAGTGACTGATTCAGATTTCCATTTTCACTTGTTATTTTTTGTGCATTTAATATTGCACACCACAAACAAAGCTGTTTTATGTCAACAAGAATTAGGGTGGAAAGAAAGCTATTTCTTGGAAGGAAGATAGCATGGTGTGTCAGTTAAGGTAAGGCTTGCCACTGTAACAGATAAACCCCTTTTTTCCATAGGTTGAAACAATGTAAATTAATTTCTGTCTGTTGTAAAAATCCAGCACCAGCGCTTCTGGTGAGGGGCACTTTTTCTCCCTTCAAGAACAGAGCAGTCAGGACCTTGCTGGCAGTCCAGCCATTAAGACTCTGTGTTTCCATTGCAGGAGATGATAGTTCAATCCTTAGTCAGGGAAGCAAGATCCCGTGAGTCACACAGTGCAGGCAAAAAAAAAAAAATTAGTGATGAACAATAATAGCATTATTCTAGCCATATTATACCATCTTCTAGCACTCCATCTTTTATTAAATGTTTAGATTCCTTAACACAAATCTATAAGGCAAATGCTACTATTATTCTCCCCATTTTACAGATGAAGAAACTGAGGCAAAGAAAATGTAGTTATTTGTCCAACACCACACAGTGATTAGGCAGTACAGCTGGGATTCCAACCCAGGGACGGGGGGTTACGCTCTCCTCCAGTAGTCACCCTGAGGTTTCTTGCCTGTGTCCTCCAGGGATGGGTTTTAAGGAGCAATAGGAAGAAATGGGGGCATATCTTGGGGGCAGCAGTAGCTCTGAGCCACAGATCAGACCCATACTGTGAGCCCCTACCGAGGAAGCTGTGTCTATGGAAGAGAAGCATCTCCTGGTGGGAAAGTAGAGCAGAACTCTGGGGAGTTTAGCTGCAGTTGCCGGGCAGCTTCATCCTGGCAGAAGGGCTCAGGACTTTGGTCCCCACTTCATGCTTCCTTGTGTGTGTGTGTGTGTGTGTGTGTGTGTTAGTCACTCAGTCGTGTCCGACTCTTTGTGACCCCATGGACTGTAGCCCGCCAGGCTCCTCTGTCCATGGGATTCTCCAGGCAAGAATACTGGAGTGGGCTGCCATTTCCTTCTCCTTAGACAACTACTCTTCCTTTGGGGGAGTGAGAGGAGGGACAATGCGTGAACTTTGCATAAGCCTAAGAGATCCCCCCACAGTTGATGGCTTTGGAAACCCAGCAAAACAGGCTAGTCAAGAGCTCTGATCACTTTTTTCTCACTGCCTCCTCAGATCTGGGATCTGGAGACCAACAGCTGCTTGTTCACTCCCTCCTCCAAAGCCAGCAGCATTCGGGGTGAGCCCGGGGCCTGCCTCTGTCTCCCCCGTCCCAGAGCCCTGTATGTGGCCGCTGGTATCCTAGCACTTCTGCACCTGAGGCTGAGGTAGGAGGGTGTCCTCTGGGCCCTGGCAGTCAGCTCTCCAGAAGGTCCTGCAGAGCTCAGTGCAGCTGCCTAGGACCTTCTACCTAACAATTCAGAGCTAAGGGCTCTGTGGGAGCCCCCGGCTATACTCCCCACACCCTAGAGCACAGTGTACATCTGGTGAGCTCTCCCTAACATGCCCGCTGGTAACTCTGACACCACCTCCCTATATCATCCTGAAGACTGAGATCCACCCCTTGAGCCTGTTCCACCCACCAGCCCACCCCCATAGGAAACTGTCCTACAAAGCCCGGGGCTGCTTACTCAGTCCTAAGGCATCGGCCTACTTGTAGTCCCACCGTCCAGCAGTGCCCGTACCTGAAACCCCTGTCCCTCAAGCAGGGCAGCCTCTCTAGGACACAGCGGGCACCGCCAGGTCATCACTCCAGCCAGGCCTGGAAGGCAGGCTCTTCACTCAAGAGGCCAAAACAACCAGCTGAAAAATGGGAGCATCTCTGAGTCAAACTGCTGTTTGTTCTACATGGTATCACTGTGCAGAACAAACAGCCTGCTGGGTTGATTTTTTTAGAGCAAAGTGTCTGAAATTCCACCTCACGGCAAAAATAGCCTCTTCTCTAGCACCAACACTTGAATGCCAGATACTGTCTGTCAGTCCCCGCTCCATCTCTGGGGAGCTTGTGATGTTGACCAGGTCAGCCAAAAGCCTCCTGTGGTCTCATCTGTGATGTGTGGAGACCCTGCTCCCCAAAGTTCTAATCGTCCTTATGCCAAGCCCTGCTTTGCCCACACTGAGACTCTTCCAGCACTAAATCTGAGGTTGCGGGTCCCTCAAATCTCTGTGAGTGGCCCAGGCTTGGGGCTGACCATCGCAGGGCACTAAGGAGAGTGACGGCTGGTGACCAACGTTCGGTTCTTCAGTGTCCACTGCATGCCAGCCTTTTACCTCCTTCCCCACTCTTTTTCCTCACAAAGTTTCTATAAAGGATTCCATTTTACAGATGAGGTGATGAGTGTAAAGGGATTGGGTGGCTTAAGAGGCGAAGTCCAAGGACACGGGTGAGCCCTATGCCCCTGGGTGCCAGTGGGAGGCACTCTGCAGGGCCTCCCAGGATCTGGCCTGGCCTTGTCCCTGCTGTGAGGGAAAAGCACTGCCATTCAGGCTTGGGGACTCAGAACGGGATGATACAGTTTGTTTGTTTGCGGGAAGATGTGCGTTAATAGGGAAGGAGGTCCACCTTGCAGTTTCATGAAGTCACACTCCTTGTTGCCCCATCAAGGAGACATGGCATCAGTTCTCACGGTTAGTGGCTGCTCCTCATTGCAGACCCGTCAGGTTATGTGAGGTCCTGGGCTAAGGACGTCACGTTGGCCCTCTTTGTCCATGGGTGCTGCATCAGACATTCAACCAACTGGAGATGGAAGAAAAAAATTATTTCAATTCCAGAAGTTTCCAAAAAGCAAAAGGACCCCCAAAGTTGAATTTGCCACATATGGCAACTATATATGTAACATTTAAATTGCATTGGTTTTTTATAAGTAATTTGGGGATGTTTTAAAGTATATAAAAGAATGTGCATGGGTTATATGCAAATATTATGCCATTTTACATAAGGGACTCGAGAACCTGTGGATTTTGGTGTTCTTGGGGGTCCTCAAACCAGTCCCCCCCTCAGATACTGAGGGATGACTGTATATATGGCTTCTCATTTAATCCTCAAAACAATGCTTTAAAGTAGATACCATTATTCCTATTTAATAGATCATAAAAGTAGAGTTCTGAGCAGCTAAGTGACTTGCCCAAGGTCACAGACCCATCATTTGAGCTCAGGACCATCCTCTTAATCAAAGCAATCGACGTTTCGTCCCGGGTATGCATGTTGTGCCCTCGGTTCAAGTTTTCATCCTCTTTCTCTCTGTTTTTCATGAACAAGTTCTCCCCATGAGCCTCACCCAGTGGTTTCCCACAAGGAGCCCGTGGTATGCTGCTGGTACAACCCCACATTCAGGCAGGTGGTCAGCTGTTCAGAAGCATCTGTAAGTATCAAGCGTTAGTCTCTTTAGCAATGATGTGCTTGCAAGTGCGGCCCCACTGTCCTCACCTTCACGGGGCAATCTGTCTCTAGAAGTGAAAAATGAGAGGTTCAGGTCTGCTCTGCTGACCACCTGTAGTGTTTGGACACTCTTCTGTGAATGCTCACAGGGATGGAAGAGCCCACAGATTCTGCAGGGGCTTGCAGTGTGAGCTATTTGGAAGGACAGTCTGTCTGGTCCTATGGAATGGTTAAGACTTCATGGCAATGCTCTTGTGTGGATGATCAGTGTACCCCTAACCCCCTGCAACTCTAGTCTGGGAATGAGGGTTCACAACTTGCCGTCTACTTCCCCTCTCACCAGAACTCATGAGGACCCCACTGGCCCCATCCTGGAGGACCTGAACAGTGGCTGGCCCACAGGAGGGGCCATAATCAGCAATCATTGCTCCTTGAACAAGGAACTAGAGCACGGAAACACGGACATCCCACAACTTATGTTTTTCTGTCCTTGAGGCAACGGGAGGGCACATCCCAAGTACACTGGTGCTGCTGAAATGTTCTGAAATCTTCTAATATTAGTTCAATCACTTACTTTATTACTGACCTAGGCTCTAACATTGCAAGTGAGTGTCCCTGGCAGTGTGGCCGTGACCTCTTCCCTCATTCCTGCCAGAGCCTGGTGCACCCTGTCTTTAGGATTTACAGCATCAGGAGCATCACAGCTCGGACACGTCCTCTTCCTATTCACATTCACTTCAGCTGCACTCCCAGCATCTCTTCTTGACAAGCTTCTGCTCCAGAGATTAATGGTCACCATGGTCTTATTAAGTACCAAAAGAAGTAAATTACCTGATCTCTTGGTCAAAAAATTTTTATGATGACTCAGTCTCAGTTCATCTCAAAGAAATTGGGTTCCTGCATAGTTGGGTTCCTGCATAGTTTGGGTTCAAACTTACAGAGAAGCATTTATCCTTCAGATTTGACTCCAAGGAAGTCAGTCTTATCACCCTTCTCAGCGTTCTGCACATTCCTGCCCCTGGGTCTGTGCAAACTTTTCCCATCCCCACCCTGGAATTTCCTTCTTCCTGCTCTTCTCCTACGCGCACCTAAGCAACCCTTCAAGGTCCAACTCAAGTCCTGTCTCCACCAGGGAAAATTTGCCTTCTCCACCCTGACTTGTGTGGGCACCTCCCTCTTCCTGATCACCCCCTGAGCCTTCTGTACGGTGTTCTGCTCTGTTTCATGTGTGTGAGCCTCACCTCTAAACAATTTCTTCAGGTGTTTGAGGGCAGGAATCAGAGCACCTATGTTTCCCTCTTCTTTCCTTCTTAATCTGTCAAAAGCCTTCTTATTCTTTAAGGCACAACTCAGACACCAGCCCCTGTAACAGTCCTAGATCCCCTCCCACATCCAGGCAGAATGAATGGCTCCATTAGTGTTTGGGCTCCTAATTCTATGCTAACACAGTCTGCCTCCCTCAATGGCATTATATTGATATGCAAGTCTCCCCCAGTGGTGGGTGGTAAGTAGAGGTTAAGTTGAGATATAAATACTCTACAATTATAACTGTATGTATTAGGCATGTGCTAATCAATCAATCATGAGAAACGCTGGACTGGAAGAAGCACAAGCTGGAATCAAGATTGCCAGGAGAAATATCAATAACCTCAGATATACAGATGACACCACCCTTACGGCAGAAAGTGAAGAAGAACTAAAAAGCCTCTTGATGAAGGTGAAGGAGGAGAGTGAAAAAGTTGGCTTAAAACTCAACATTCAGAAAACGAAGATCATGGCATCTG
>NW_011494628.1:1378307-1378972 GCF_000754665.1 Bison bison bison
TGAACTCCGGGAGTTGGTGATGGACAGGGAGGCCTGGCGTGCTACAGATTCATGGGGTCGCAAAGAGTCGGACATGACTGACCTACTGAACTGAACTGAATCAATCAATTAATCAATTCAGTCACTGAGTCGTGTCCGACTCATTGCAACCCCATGAACCACAGCATGCCAGACCTCCCTGTCCATCACCAACTCCCGGAGTCCCAAACTCATGTCCATTGAGTCAGTGATGCCATCCAACCATCCCACCCTCTGTCGTCTCCTTCTCCTCCTGCCCTCAATCTTTCCCAGCATCAGGGTCTTTTCCAGTGAGTCAGCTCTTCGCATCAGGTGGCCAAAGTATTGGAGTTTCAGCTTCAACAAGAGTCCTTCCAATGAACACCCAGGACTGCTCTCCTTTAGGACAGACTGGTTGGATCTCCTTGTAGTAATGCTGCTGCTGCTGCTGCTAAGTCACTTCAGTCGTGTCCGACTCTGTGCGACCCCATAGACCGCAGCCCACCAGGCTCCTCTGTCCCTGGGATTTTCCAGGAAAGAACACTGGAGTGGGTTGCCATTTCCTTCTCCAATGCATGAAAGTGAAAAGTGAAAGTGAAGTCACTCAGTTGTGTCCGACTCTTAGCCACCCCATGGACTGTAGCCCACCAGGCTCCTCCATCCCTGTC
>NW_011494628.1:1379072-1379444 GCF_000754665.1 Bison bison bison
GTTGGACTGTGAAGAAAGCTGAGCGCTGAAGAATTGATGCTTTTGAGCTGTGGTGTTGGAGAAGACTCTTGAGAGTCCCTTGGACTGCAAGGAGATCCAACCAGTCCATTCTGAAGGAGATCAGCCCTGGGATTTCTTTGGAAGGAATGATGCTAAAGCCGAAACTCCAGTACCTCATGAGAAGAGTTGATTCATTGGAAAAGACTCTGATGCTGGGAGGGATTGGGGGCAGGAGGAGAAGGGGACGACAAGAGGATGAGATGGCTGGATGGTATCACTGACTCGATGGACGTGAGTCTGAGTGAACTCCGGGAGTTGGTGATGGACAGGGAGGCCTGGCGTGCTGCGATTCATGGGGTCGCAAAGAGTCGG
>NW_011494628.1:1379544-1383608 GCF_000754665.1 Bison bison bison
GTTGGATCTCCTTGTAGTAATGCTGCTGCTGCTGCTGCTAAGTCACTTCAGTCGTGTCCGACTCTGTGCGACCCCATAGACCGCAGCCCACCAGGCTCCTCTGTCCCTGGGATTTTCCAGGAAAGAACACTGGAGTGGGTTGCCATTTCCTTCTCCAATGCATGAAAGTGAAAAGTGAAAGTGAAGTCACTCAGTTGTGTCCGACTCTTAGCGACCCCACGGACTGTAGCCCACCAGGCTCCTCCATCCACGGGATTTTCCAGGCAAGAGTACTGGAGTGGGGTGCCATTGCCTTCTCCGCCTTGCAGTAATAAACACCCCTATACTTACTGAGTTAAATTATTGATTTAAGTATTTGCTCACCTTGCAAATCTGTTGCTGTGTGAAGTCTTTGTAGCATAGTCATGCCCATCATCACAATCCATGACATCTAGACTCCATTGCCCAAGATCTTGATAAGGCCTGAATTTATGAATACCACTATATCACATTGTATTCATTCATTTGTATAAACTGAGCACTAGGGACCACCAAATTTTGATGCCTTTGAAATGCTTATAAGCTGTACAATGAAGATTAATAGAGTTCAATTAAATGTTTACAATATATTACTTATGAACTGTTACTTAACACATGTATAGTTACATGTAATACCAAAGTTTATCAGAATAACAACTTTGGGGACTTCCTTGGCGGTCCATTGGTTAGGACCCTGCTTCCACTGCAAGGGGCACAGGTTTAATCTGTGGTCTGGGAAATAAGATCCCACTGTGCCATGGCAGTCAAAAAATATTTTTAAAAATTTTAAAGATTATTTTCATTCAAAGAGTGCTCAAGAGATGAGGCAAAAAGAAAGTAACTGCAAGACTAGAACAAGCTGGACTGAGCAAAGCTTTAAAGCTGAGGGTTTATATATCCTTCCCAGAAAATGTATCATCTTTTCTCTTCAGCTTTGCTTTGGTGGTAGATAAATTTGGCTGCTCAAAATTCAATTCACACCTCTCTTCTCTGAGTTATATGGTCAGGAGATTTTTATCCAATGCTTCTAAATTTTCTGATCTTCTCAGTCAGTACTATGGACTGAATTGTGTTCCCCTCAAATGCATGTGTTGAAGTCCTAATGCTCGGTACCTCAGAATATGGTTGTATTCAGAGACAGTCTTTAGAGAGGTCATCATGTTAAACTGAGGCTGTGAGGGTGGGCTCTCCCTAATCCAATCTGACTGGTGTTCTTATAACGAGAGGAAATTTGTACACATAAAGAGATACTGGGGTGCAGAGGCACAGAGGAAAGACCACGTGAGGACTCAGTGAGAAGGTGGCCATCCACAAGCCAAGGAGACAGGCCTCGAAAGAGACCAAACCCTGCTGGCAACTTGATCTTGGACTGTGAGAAAATGCGTCTGCTGTTTATAGCCCCAGTCTACAGTATTTTGTTATGGCAGCCCTAGCTAACGAACTGGAGAAGGAAATGGCAACCCACTCCAGTGTTCTTGCCTGGAGAATCCCAGGGATGGGGGAGCCTGGTGGCTGCCATCTATGGGGTCACACAGAGTCGGACACAACTGAAGTGACTTAGCAGCAGCAGCTAACGAACACACTCAGGTGAGCCAACTTGTATTAAAAGTACAGAAACCTTCAGAGTAAACGCATATCTTTCATATCTATGACACTAAACCTCTAAATGTAAATTCTCTCTAATTTGATAGCCTGACTCCAGCTACTTTTTTAAACTTCCTGTTACAGGTGGTGAAAGTATGGGACTTTGAAACGGGAAGACTGTTGTCTGAATTTACTGGGGCTCATGGCAATGCTGGAATCACCTGTCTGACCTTCGACTCCAGTGGAAGAAGGTATGTGCTTTCGTCAGAATCTTCTACTGTTAGGCAGGATGACCCCTGACTTCCGTCCTGATGCAGGGTTCTGCTTTTTAGGCTGGTTACTGGGAGCAGAGACGGCTGTCTGAAAATACGGAACAACAACAGTGGACATTGTCTGCACACTGAAACACACTGAGTCACCTCCTACCAAGGGTCCCCATGAAATAACGACACACGTTAGGCATTTGGGGCACATACAGGAGAAATCAAATGAGACAGAGTCTAGGATGCATGGAACAATGTTCTATCCTTTCTCTCTGGTATTTCGTTGCCACTGACTCTAAACTACTGGGCAGGAGGGACATACTTCACATATATGTTTGTGTTCCCATCTATAGCCTGTGCATTTGTTCCCTCACTGCCTGGTATGGACCTGAATTCTTTAAAAAGTTTAACCTGGGACTTCCCTGGTCGTCTAGTGGTTAAGAGTTTGCCTTCCATCATAGGGCATGTAGGTTTCAATCACTTGTCAGGGGGCTAAAATCCCACATGCCTCATAACCAAAAACCCAAAATATGAAACAGAAGCAATATTGTAACAAATTCAACAAATGCTTTAAAAACAGCCAGGCTCCCCTGTCTATGGGATTTCCCAGGGAAGCATACTGGAATGGGTTGTCATTCCCTTCTCCAGGGGATCTTCCCAACCCAGGAATTGAACCCAGGTCTCCTGCATTGCAGGAAGATTCTTTATCCATGAGCTACGAGAAAAGCAACCCCCCTTCCCCGCCCCCCCAAAAATCTTTAAAATATTTAATTTTTCTAAACATTTTAAATATCACATAAGTCAAACATCACAAAGTCTAGATGAACTTAGATGAACTAAAAGCAAGTCTTTTTTATGTGTCATTGTGATCTTTTTTTCAAGTTTGCTTATTCCCTTTGTTCACATGCTAGGTCTATTCCTGGTAAAATTTCCGCAATTCTGGCCTGTGAAGCTATGAGGAAGATCAGAGGCAAATGTTCTTCAACTATCGGAGGATATAAACAAAGTCCAAGTAAACAAGATAGAAACTGCTCAGTGCCATGTGTGTGTGGTCCCTAGTTTTGCCTTTGACTTCGTGAATTTGTTGCTGGTTCACTGTCGATAAGTGTCAGGCACTCTGCAGGAGAAGGTGAGCCTCTTCCCGCAGCTGAGCCAGGGCTGAATCAATCTTTTAGGGCAGTGAGAGCAGCATCAGCTGTGTTTTGATGGCTTGGAAAGACACCTGCCAAGGTCCAGCCCCGGCTGATCCAGGGAGTTCGAAGGGGAGACGGCGTTGGTGAATACACTGGCTTTAATTAGATATTAATTAGAGATATAAAGAGTAATAGAATAAGGATAGCTCAGTAGGAAAATTCAGTGGAGAAAAGAGGCTGAGTAGCTTGGTTTACGCGGGAAACCAATAAAACTTCAAGACAAGAAGCTTGTACCACTTACGTAGGCCGCAGGCGTCCTTCTGTTCTCCCAAAGGAGAGGAGACACTGAGGCCTCCCCGGTCGGATCTTAGAAGCCCAGGCATAATTAGTAAGCATGGCGGGCTCCACGCTCCAGATGGAAACTCAGCCACAGTTTGAGAGAGAGAACGACATGGGGAGACCAGTATTTCGAGGAACTCATCCCATTCTTTATTTTCCAGGATCTGTTTTTATACACTGAGATGGTATACACAAGTCACGCGGGGACAGCATTCCTGACTTTTATTAAAGTCAGGTGCTTCATACAGATTTATACAGAGGTCTTAGGGGTGTTACATCATCTTCTGGCCAGAGGGGCCTGCTGACAGTTTATGACCCTCTCCCTGTGACAGCGGTCAGTCAACCAGAACACTTATTTCTCCAGGGGTGATTATTTTTGAAACAGACGCCACCTTCCGAAGGTACCAGATAAAGTTACATTTCTATAGGGTGAGGGTGTAGTGGGTTTTAGTTAAGGAAAGAATTTACTTAGCCTAAGGTCTAACATGATTTATATCAAAGGTTAATACTTATTTCTTCTATATATTCATTAATGTGTGTAAGGGCAGGGGATGTGGAGACTTAGCAGTAAACATTGGCTCAACAAATGAAAAACCCTTCACCAATAAAATTTCTAATCAGCCCACTATACTTATACTAATAGTTTTCTAACTTCTCTAAAGAACCTGTTTTTAGAAGGTTTAAAGCATCTCGTGCCTCTCACGGTTGGGAGGCTGTGAGCAATCAC
>NW_011494628.1:1383708-1412468 GCF_000754665.1 Bison bison bison
TGTCAGGCAGGCTAGAGAACCTTCAGAGGAGTTTGTAGGTTGAAACACTCCTATCACGCCCAGGAATTAACTGGAGCTCTAAGTTAACTCCTTCTTCGAAAGAGGTGGTGGGGGACAGCCCCCCATAAAGTCAGAGGTGTAGGTGAGAGCACAAAGTAGTAAAGTAGGCAGGCTCTGGTTATGGGGGTAGATGCTCGAGAATTTCCAGGGGGACTCCTGAGGCTCGATCCCGCCTTTGCGTATGTCGAGCCTCCTTCCTCATGACCTTTGCCACGGGTGGAGGTCCTCCCGCCGGCTCCCTGCAGACACCTAACTGTGGTCTGAAAACCAGAAAGTAAGTGTTGAAGTTTCCCCAGTCATCATTTGGATTGAGCCAACATGTGTAAATTGATTCAAGAGCTAATATAGAAAAAAATTTTTATCTTATTTACTTGGACTTCATTTATACTCTTATGTACTTGGATTCTTAGTTGATAATATTATCTTTCTAGATGGAGACCAAGGTAAAGTCTGTGATTGCACCTACTTGGAAGTGAACCAAAATAAGTGAGTTACATTCAGCTTGAATATAAGAGAGACAACTTTGAATATTTGGTTGGGTATCCTTTTTGACACAAACTTTGTCCTAGGGAAGGATACTAAAGATAGTAAAGGGAATTTTCCAGAAGGAAATGTGTCAAAGAATTCCCCAAACTGTGGTTGCTCCCTGATGGCAATTTAGGCAACTTGTCTCTTCCAGAATATTGGAAACAATTCTCTTCACATTTTGATAATAGTCTAGAGGTAGAGATAGGAAACAGTGCGTCTTCCACCAAATGCTTTATCAAGGAATAAATCACAAACTAGAGTAGCTAAATTCAGCAGCCATAAGTCAAAGAATAAAAATCCAATAAATTCCCTCCTGAACATGAAAGTGTTAAAAAGCAGTACTTGATCCATTTCTATTTGCGTCCTTGCCTCCATGGTTCAGCCAGGCTCTCGGGACCGAGTAATCCTCAGAAAGGCAGCTGCTCATGGAACAGACCTTGGGAACAACAGAGTATCCTGTTTCTGTTCCTAATCCTTTAGGAGCCAGTTAAAAAACTGACCCTCATTTACCAAATCATGTTTTATCTTGCTCTTCATAAAAAAACAGAAGAGGTGACTTTCTTGCTCTCCTCATTTGTCACATGAACATGGCAAAATCAAGCCACAGTGCTGATTCCATGCAAAAATTAAGCAAATGATAAGCTTAAGTATCAAAATATAGCCATCTGTTATTGTTCTAGGTGTATCAGAGCAGTTGGATGGGAGAGAAGAATAGATGTGTACTTTGTAAGTGAAATGTACAGAATTATGATGTTTTCAAAACCCTGCTTCAAACCGATATGCATCTCCCCACCCCCACCCCCTGCTGAATCTTTTCTCTCTAAAAACAGATTTTGGAGAAATTCTTTATAAGCCAAGCAGTGATACAGAAAAAAAGTGTTTCCTCCTTCCTTCTCTCCCCTTTTTCTCCCCATTTTTCCTCCCTTCTTCCCTTTAAAAAACTTGAGTTTTTCTCCTTCGGTTTCTTTAGTTCTTTTTTATGGGAAGAAGTATGACACCACATCCAGTTCTACGTGTGGGGGTTTTCCCAGCAAGCCATTCTCCAACACCAGCTGGTACCCTACAGTTCTGACCCTGTCTGCCTGGGGAGAGCATCGGCTTCCATGGGGCAGAGTTCCCTCTTCCAAGACACAAGACTCCCGCCCCTCCACTTCAGACACCGTCTGCAAGTCCTGTCCAACTGCCTATAGACTAGAAGGTCCAACAACCCTCTCCTTGGATTATTTTCGTTTTCTCGAGCATCACACAGAATTTAGAGAAATACTTTGTTTAATGGATTATCATTTTACTACAAACGGATATAACTCTGGGACAGTCAGATGAAAGAGATCAGACAGTGAGGTATGGGAAAGGGCAAGGAGCCTCGCTGGTCTCATCACTCAAGAAACTGCAAGGTTTTAGCAACTCTGTGCCAGAATGTGGACAAAGCCCAAACAGATAGTTCTTATTATAAATCACGATATCACAAAGTCCTGGGTATAAAAGCTCTTGGGAGCAGAGAGGGCATCTCCGGGGATCCAAACCAGGCTAGCCCCCACAGCTGCAGCTCCTCGCACCCTGCGGGTCTCCTCACCCTCTGTGCAGGTGGCTGTGCTCCCCTCTCCCTGCAGGGGCTTCCAGCTTCATCTCTGATACCCTCACCCCTAACTGAAGGTTAACCAGACTGTCAACTCTCTGGCTCTTTAAATTCTTCCTTCTCTCTCCCATCTTGTCTTTATTCCCTGTGAAAGTGTTAGTAAGTCAATCGTGTCTGACTCTTTGCAACCCCATGGACTGTATCCTGCCAGGCTCCTCTGTCCATGGAATTCTCCAGGCAAGAATGCTGGAGGGGGTTATCATTTCTTTCTTTGTGCCCCAGTCCATCTCTAAATGAGAAGAGGAAATAAATGCCATCTCCAAGCATCTCTGTGGGAAAAAAAATTCTTTTTTATGACTTACAGTTGGGAAAGGGAATTAAGAGACAGGGGAAGATGAAAATTCTGACTTAAAACTGCATTTTAAATCTACCTGTGGCATTTTATTTCCCTTGCTTGCTATGTTGATGGTCCTGAATTTCCAAAGTCTTTAAACATTATAAGTTCTTTATTCATTTGAAAGTATGCTGTATTTAACAGCCTAAGCCCAGCATCCTCAGATGATCTGCAACATGACTACCTGAGAGGTCTTGGCATTGAATTCGCCCTTTGGTATTATAGATTCCTGGGCTGATGGCTTTTGTTTTAGCTCATGCAATAGCTATGGGTCTTATTATGGAGGTGAAGCTATGCAGACCATCCAAGGAGAGCTTGTCAGTTGGCATATGATTTGCTGAAATGCAATCACCCAAACGTCAGGAGTGGATTGCTTTTTATTCCCACTAGCACTAGGGGAATTTGCTTTGACATTTCAAAAATCTACATCACTGGTGGAGTGAGGGGTAGGGTTGTAAAATGTGCCAGCACCTCTCTCTGAAGCTGTGAGTGTGTTGGCAGCTCATTTTATTGCTGGTCGTCTCCTATTTGGCTTTGGATGCAGGACACACCGTGTGGCTTTCATCACTTCCGGAAGCCACAGCCACACTGGCAAGATGACTTGGAGAGCCCTGGTCCACTGTCCGACTCTAAACCCAAACAGTGGCACTTGATGGGGATGTCATTCCCTCCAGAGGCTCACCCTGAGTCCTCTGGGCCTGCCCAGGGTGGTCACAGCATCTCAAGAGCCTCCGGTGTGGTGGGACTCGTGATTGGGTCCAGGTAGAGCCAGGAGCCCTGAGCTCCAAGCAGCTGCTTCTGCTCCACAGGAGGGATGGCCTTTGCTGTTTGGGGCATGAGGCCCAGGAGCAAGTCTGCACAGCTCTACTTGAATTCAGCCTGGAGTCCTATTGTGCAAGAGTGGCAGGCCAGGACCTGCTGGGGATGACTTTCTTCAAGGAAGCATCCACTTCCTGCTTCTGCTCCAGTGCAAAACCACAAGCATTCACCATGCCATCCTTGGGTGGCCAGGGAACCTAAGCAATGACGTTCCTGCTGCCCCATGGCTTGTTAGGGGCCCAGAACCAGGGAACGTCTTATAATTCTTATTAGCACTTAAACTGCCCCCAACCTTCTGCAGCTTCCCAGAGCCAAATGATCTCCCTCAAAACTGTCTGGATTCACATTGTTGTAGTACAGCAAAGATGGATACAACATTGTAAAACAGTTATCCTCCAATCAAAAATAAATTTAACAAAATGTCTGGATGTCAAGCCACTAAGACAAGTATTAAGAAAGGAAGGTCACTGTGCACAAGCACTTCCCATCAGCCAACCCCACCTTATGCCCTGCAAATATTCCAAAAGCCACAAGTCACTAGAATACAAAGTCATGAAGACAGACCTCATCTGCTTTCTCCATTGTATTCCCAGGATGTAGCTCAGTGCCTAGCTTATATTAATAGGCTTTCATTCAACCAACATGTGTCAAACATGTGCCCAGCCTGTGCTGGTCACTGAGATTGCAATGATGAGCAAAGTGGTCGTCACATGGTCCCTGCCTTTATGAAGTTTGCAGGTGAGTGATTATTAAGTGAAAGAACAGAGTTTGCATAAAATGTCCCTAGGAAAGCCACAGCCACTGTAAGGGCAGAAATCATGCAGGAGTCAGGGAAGTATTAGTTCATCCAAATATTTATTCATTCAGTTATCAGTTCTTTCAACCCCTACTTATCAAGCACGGATATAGTGCCGTCCTTTGTGGGTAGGCACACAGGATACAAACATGAATTAAGTGTGATTCCCAGCCCAGGGTCTCACAGACTGGAAAGGAGATAAACTAAGGAAGTAATCATTATACGATGTGACAGATGATGTAATAATGTATGAAATACTAGAGAAACCCAGAGATGGGAACTACCAATTTTGCTTTAACATCATGGAGGATATTAAAATATTACTAGGATTTTTCTGGGAGGCCAAGTAGGAAAAGGCAGTCTGGATGGGGGAGATGGGGAGAGGCCTGTCTGGATGCAGGAGAAGCATGTTGTCTGGAAGGACTATGAATAGTCTGAGGGGCTGGAGATTCAGGTACAGGAGGGAAATGAAGCTGGAAGTTAAACCAGAGTCTGAAAGCCATCCAAGGCATGAAACTGCATTCCACAAGTAGTGGGGACCGTGGAGGGAGAATCTCCAGACACCAGTGCTCACAGACCTGAGAAGGAGGTGAGATTTGGAAGCAGACTGTCGGGAGGAGAAAGTCATTGACTTTCTCTCCATGTGTCCTTCCCATCACCTTCCCAGCTGCTTTCAGGCAGAAGGAACATCTTAGCCGATAACAGACAGGTCCTCAAGGGACACTCTGCAGGAAGCACATGAAGACAAGGGAGAAAGAATATCATTTACAGCCCCAGGAGAAGTTGTCTTCACAGGGGAACTGCAGCCCAGGGAGAAAGTTTTAACTTTCAACCTTCAGCTGGAGAATAGTCAGGCACTCTTGGAGCTCTGCAGCTCTGGTCTGAAAAACAAAAACATTTTTGTTGTGTTTCTTGTCTTTCTTAAGCACGCAGATACCCAAATCCTCCTTTCAAGGAGAGTAGATAATTCCAGTTCCTAAGGGCACTTGTAGGCCACACTGGGGGGCAGAGGGGAGCCCTGGAGGAACTGAGCTGAGGAACTCCACACCCTGGAATTTAGACCTGGGGCTCATGGGAGGCCAGACCCCCTTGGCCAGGGCTTGGGTTCCATTGTCACGTTTCCATCAACGTCAGCCCCAAAGAGGGCTCCTTGCAAAGAGCCTCCTTGCTAGCACTGGGGGTGGTAAGGAAGCTGATAGATGTAGCACTTCCCTGGGGAAGGTGATGAAACTGACACAGGAGGATGCAGCTCCTCTCTGGCTGATGTGGGCTGGACCACCAGGTTCCAGGGGTAACCGCAGGAGGAGCGCCTCTTCCTCCTCTGTCCAGGCGTCAAATGCAGGCAAGTGAGCTGTGGGTGACTGGGGATTGGGTTTCTCACTCTGTCCCCTTCTCTCTTTCCTAGAACCATGGGCACAAGGAAGGCATCCTCTGTGTGGCTCATTGTCCACCTTCTCTCCTCGCCACTTCCAGTTATGATGGGGGGATTATCATCTGGAATGTCATCTCAGGCCATGTGTTCTGCAAGCTGAATTCCCCTAGCTCCTCTGATGGCACAGAAGATAGGGAAGGTAGGGTTGGCCTCCATGGCCACTCTGCATGGACCTGGCAGGCTCAGGCTCCTGGAAAGTTGTCTAAAGGGAGCTCATCTCTGGAATGCTTCCCAGTTATAAGGGAGTGGCCTGGTTTCAGGTCTTAACTTGTGAGATGGAGATTTTCAGAGCTGGGGAAGGCAGGAGCGGTGGGGAGGAGCTTGAGAGTTCAGCTAGCTCAGTACACATCCCCAGGCACCTGTCCCTCAGAGCCCATCTCACACACACCTGAAACTAACATAGCATTGTAAGTCAATTACGTGTTTGTGTGCTTCAGTCGTGTCCGACTCTTTGTGACCCCGTGGACGGTAGCCCACCAATCACCTCTGTCCATGGGATTCTTCAGGCAAGAATACTGGAGTGGGTTGCCATGCCCTCCTCCAGATCTTCCCAACCCAGGGATCGAATGGGCGTCTCTTATGTCTCCTGCATTGGCAGGTAGGTTCTTTCCCACTAGCGCCATCTGAGAAGCCCCATTACTTGTATACTACAAAACTCCCCACTGTCCCACTGCACTCTTCCCAATTCTTCTGCACTGGTCCTAGTTCTTCAAGGCTCTCTCTTTGTTGTCTGCTAATGTGATCACGGGTCCATTCACTCACTTATTCATTCAAAGAATACAGACAAGTTCCTGCTATGTGCCAGGCCTAGTGCTAGGTCTTGGGCTGATAATCGCAACCCTCTCTCCCCAGGAGTCCTGAGCCATGTGGAAAACACACATGGGGAGATCCACTTATCTATCAGTTCCATTGCTGGTGCTGCTGGACTGTAAAAGTGGCAGGAACCCAGAGCCACACAGGCAGCTTCTTACCACTGCTGTATCCCCATGTCCAGAGTCCAGCTTCATCCTTCCGAAGTGGCCATCTGCAGATGCTCATCAGCCAACAGCCAGAGGTCCCACTCCTCACACCCATGGGCCCCAGCAGGGGACACACACAGACAGAAGTGCTGGGAATTTTTGCATAAAACTGGGGAGTTCCTGCATCTCCAGAAGCCAAACCAGCCCACCCTTAGAGAGCCATGACCCTCAGACTACGATCCCTGCTTTAGACATGTGATGACTTAGTAGCCAAGGAAAATCTCCAGTGACTCCTTGGATCAGAAAATATGTGTGAGCCGCTCCCACGGCTCACAAGGGAGCCCATGGGAGTTGTGTACCAGAGGCTAGAGAGAGATGTGAGACCTGGTGCTGTACACACCGAGGGACTCACAGTCTAAATTCAGGCACAAGATGTGATGCTCAACAGGTTAAATGAGGATAAAGCGATGCAGTCAGCCTGCTGTGCTTGAGAGGCGCTCCGGAGGGCAGTGGTTAGAAACCGAAACCTTTGGACGCCGTGAGATTAAAAAGAAATTCTTACCTGTAGATTTATGATCCTGTCTATTTCTAGCCCCTTTGCTGCATATAAAAAAAAAAGACCCTTCTGTGAAGCTGTTTCTGAGAGTGCCTAAGAGTTTAAAAAATCTTTGGGGAAAAAGTGGTGGCATTTCCTTCTAAAGGTTTATTTTCATTGCATTAAATTGAGAATTAAGTCACTGGCCAAGAATGCAATGTTGACCTTTCAGCCAGCAGTTCTAATTTAAAACCCTCTTTGCAGCAACATTTATTGCTTCAAGTTATGTGGCCATTGGTTTTTGAAAAACTCCTCTTCTCTCCAAAAATGCAAAAGCCAGCCCTAGTTCCTAATTATTCACATTTCAACAGTGCAAAAAAATGCACAAATTAGGTGGAAGGATGTGAAAGTTCCTGTGGCCTTCCAGAAAAGAGCAGCACTGGCTCGGCCTGAAGGTCAAAACAAAGCACGGTGGTCCTTTTCACATGGGGTTGGTTAAGAGACTGCCGTCTTATTTGGAAAACCATCTGGACAAGTCTTCTGAAGTCATTCTCAGTGGAAAGGGGAGCTAAGAGAGAAAGGCAATTGTGTGAGCAAAGCTGATGAGCTGAAAATACATTCTTTCTGCCAACTTTTCTACATTTTAGCTTCATTCTCCCTTATGCATATTGAGAACTGTTATGTCTTCTCCCACATCAAAGAGAAAGAATTTGAGAGTGAAAGAGAGAGAGCAAGAGATTTCAACCAGGCTAAAATCCAGGAAATTTGTGAGCTCTCTGGAAGGCTTTTTCTTCTCTTTTTCTTATTGTAGCAGAATACACGTGGGCTTCCTAAGTGGTGTTAGTGGTAAGGAACCTGCCTACCAATGCAGGAGATTTAAGAGACATGCGTAAGATCCCCTGAAAGAGGGCCTGGCAACCCACTCCAGTATTCTTGCCTGGAGAATCCCTGCCCGACGAGCCTGGCAGGCTATAGTCCATGGGGTCACAAACAGTTGGACACAACTGAAGTGACTGAGCACACACGAAGAATATACATAATACAATATATACCATCTTAACTATTTTTAAGTGTACAGTTCAATGGTTTTAAAAACATTCATATTGTCATGCAATCATACTCTCCATCCTTCCCCATAAATTTTCTTGAAACTAAAGGTCTTTATCTATCAAATAATGCCTCTCCCTTCTCCCTTCTCTTCAACCCCTGGCAGCTACTGTTATACTTTCTGTCTTTATGATTTTGATTACTCATGGAAATAGAATCATACAGTATTTGTCTTTTTGTTACTGGCTTATTTTCCTTAGCATAATGACCTCAAAGTTCATCCATGTTGTAGCATATTGCTGTTTCCTTGCTTTTTAAGACTAAATAATATTCCACCATTTATATATGCCACAGTTTGCTTGTCCATTCATCCATTGATGGATAGTTGGGTCGCTTCTACATTTTAGCTATTGTGAATAACATTGCTGTGAATATAGTTGTACAAATATCTCTTCAAGATTCTGCTTTCAGTTTTCTGGGGTATATACCCTGAAGTAGAATTGCTGGGGAAAAAGTGAAGTGAAAGTGAAAGATGCTCAGTCATGTCCGACTCTTTGCGACCCCATGAACTATACAGTCCATGGAATTCTCCAGACCAGAATACTGTAGCGGGTAGCTAGCTGTTCCCTTTTCCAGGGGATCTTCCCACCCAGGGATCAAACCCAGGTCTCCGGCATTGCAGGCGGAAAACTTGAAACTGAACTGCTGGATCACATGGTAATTCTATTTTGATATTCTGAGGAACCACCACACTGTTTCCCCACACTGGCCCTGCCGTTCCACATTCCCACCCACAGTGTACAGGGCTCCAATTTCTCCACATCCTGACCAACACTTGTTTTCTGTTTCTTCGATAATAGTCATCCTAATGGATGTGGGGTGGCATCTCATTGTGGTCTCGTCCTTTCACCTGTTTATGGCTATTTTATATCTTTTTTTGGAAAGATGTCTGTTCAAGTTTTTTTGCCCTTTTAAAAAAATATATATTTAATTTATTTGGCCGCTTTGGGTCTTAGTTTTGTCATGCATGATCTTTCATTGCGGCACACAGACTCTCTAGTTGTGGCAGACGGGCTCCAGAGTGCACAGACTTCAGTATTTACAGCGTGTGCTGGCTTAGTTGCTCCAAGGCACGTGGGATCTTAGTTCTCCAACCAGGGCTTGAACCCACGTCCCCTGCATTGCAAGGCAAATTCTTAATCAGCAGACCACCAGGGAAACCACCCCCTGCCCATTTTTGAATCTGATTTTCTTGTCGTTGCTTCTTAGAAGTCTTCTTCTAAGAATATTAGTTCATCACCAGACAAATGATCTGCAGATATTCTCTCCCATTCTGCAGGCTGTCTTTTTACTCTACAGATGGTGTCTTTTGATGCAGAAAAAGATCAGTTTTCATGAAGTCCACTCTGTCTATATTTTTCTTTTGTTACCTATGGTTTTTGGTGTCATATCCAAAAAATTATTGCCATGTTCAATGTCATGAGGCTTTTCTCCTTTGTTTTCTTCTAAGAATTATCTTGTTGTAGGTCTTCCCTTTATGTCCTTCATCCATTTTGAGCTAATTTTCACACAGGGCATTAGATAAGGGTCCAGACTTATTATTTTGCAGGTGGATATCCAGTTTTCTTGGCACCATTAGTGAAAAGACTGTCCTTCCTCCACTGAAAAGGATCTTGACACCCTTGTCAAAAATCATTTGACCAAAAACATGGGGGTTATTTTGGGGCTGTCTGTTCTATTCCATTTTTCTACCATCTGTCTGTATACCAGTACCACCCTGTTTTGATGACTGTACGTTTTGTACAGTCAGTTTTGAAATCAGGAAGTATGAGAGCCCCCAGTTTTATTCTTCTTTTTCAAGATCGTTTTGGCTATTTGGAGGTCCCTTGAAATTCCATGTAAATTTTAAAATGAGTTTTTCTATTTCTGCCAAAAGCGTCTTTGGGATTTGATAGAAATTGCACTGAATCTGTAGATCATTTGGTGTCGTACTCTCATTTTAACAATATTTTCTTCCAATTTATGAATGTGGGATGTGTCTCCATTTATTTATGTCTTAATTTCTTTCAACAGTGTCTTGTAGTTTTCATTATACAAGTATTTCACCTCCTAGGTAAATTCCTAAGTGTGTTATTCTTAATGCTGTTGAAAATGGATTTTTTTTCCTTATTTACTTTTCAGATTATTCCTTGGTCATGTACACAAATGCAACTGATTTTTTGTGTGTTGACTTTGTATCCTGCTTCTCTGAGGAATTCATTTATTTGTTCTAAGAGACTAAGGTTTCTTACTTAGGGAAACTAATAATATTTACTTCATTTGTAAGTAATAATATTTATTATAACGAAACAACATTTAATGTAATTTTAATAAAATAATATTTAAATAGTGTTTAATAATAGAATTATAATGAACATAATAACAATATGTTAATAATTACATAAATGACATGTTTGATTTTATATGTCATTTTCCTGAGTGCTTTTAATGTTTTATCTCACTTAGTGCTCACATTGATCCAGAGAGATAGGTGTTCTTAGACCCATTTTCACAGATGAGGAAACTGAGGCTAGAGACTTAACTAACAGCCATTATAACCGTTACCATTTGCTGAATGTCCCTGTGTTCTGAGTACCTTAGGTTCAGTATCTCCATTCAGCCTCCACTGCAAAGCCATGGAGCACAATTCCCATAGAGTCTCTAATTTAATCTTCACTGAAACTCTGTGAAACAGGAAGTATTGTCTCCCTATCACAGGTGAAGAAAACAGGTTTAGGGAAGTGAAACGCTCCCCGAGCCCACACATGGTTAAGTGGGGAGGCTGTACATATGCCCATTTCCCAGGACTCTGCAGCCCCCCACCCAAGACGAAGTGGGCAAGTTAGGGGGGTTATCCTTGCTGTCCCTCCCCCTACTCATCATGTTCCCTCCCGCCACCCCGGAAGTCAATTCCCCAAGAGCTGGATAACCTGAGTGTAAGGTGATCCTTAGCCCAATCACTGACTGTGTCCCAGGCAGGGAGGACACCATGTAGGTGGCCCTCCATCTGCCTCTGAGAACCTTTAGCTCCCCCAGGGACAACCTTCAGTCCCTCAAGGACATCCCTCAGCCCCCTAAGGACAAACACAGAGCCCAATATCAAGGGCATGGGCTTTGGATACAAACACATCTGGGTTTGAATGTCAGCCCCTCCGCTGTATGACCTCAGGCAATGCAGTTCTTTCTAAACCACACTCACTGCTTGGTAAAATCAAGAGACTACGTCTAACTAGGATTGTTGTGATCGCTGAATACGGTGGTGCTGAGACGTGCTTAGTTCCAGGCCTGGCACAGGATGTGTTCTAGGTGGGTAATCCGACTTGTGACCGTGGTCCACCCGAGGCGGGCCTGAGTCTGCCACGTCCACTGTGGCTTCCCAAATGCACAATGCAGCGCTGAGCTCAGAGTCAGGCCTGAACAAACTCTGTTGAACAATGACTAGCCTGGGTCGTGGGTGTCCTATGGTGCTAGACAAGGGAGCTGCTGCTGCTAAGTCACTTCAGTCGTGTCCAACTCTGTGCGACCCCATAGACGGCAGCCCACCAGGCTCCCCCGTCCCTGGGATTCTCCAGGCAAGAACACTGGAGTGGGCTGCCATTTCCTTCTCCAATGCATGAAAGTGAAAAGTGAAAGCGAAAGTGAAAGTGAAAAGTGAAAGTGAAGTCGCTCAGTTGTGTCCGACTCTTAGCGACCCCATGGACTGCAGCCTACCAGGCTCCTCCATCCATGGGATTTTCCAGGCAAGAGTACTGGAGTGGGGTGCCATTGCCTTCTCCGAGACAAGGGAGCAGCAGCTCTTTATTTCACTCCAGCACCTACTCCATTGTTTACATGAGAACTTTCCTTTCACCTCCAGTCAAGGCAAGTCACCCCAGAGCCCACAGACGCAAGGAGGTGAGATGAAGAAGCTCCCTACCCATCTCCTAACACCCAAACAGCTGTGTCTCTTGTGGTTCTTGGAGGTTTGCATCTAAGTAGGTCTGCAGGACTTTTATGCAAGAGCAAATTTTGAGTTCTATGTGCTAAGCTCTTGGAGACATTGGAGATAAGTGGGGAAAAAGACAAATGTGAGCCCTGTGTTGATGGTGCTTCAAGTCCAGCAGGAGGAGTGGATGGTAAGGAAGCAGGGAGGTGGGTTTAGAAGTTATTCCAACACCCTGAGAGACAGTGGAGGACAGAGGAGCCTGGTATGCTGCAGCCCATGGGGGCCACAAAGAGTCGGACATGATTAAGCGACTGAACAGCAACTAATTCCCATCCAGGAATTCTAGAGAGTGGGAACCTCCTAGGAAATACCCATAGAGCTCCAGGCAAAGCCCCCGACTGCCCTACCATCTCTCTCAGCCCCTCCCTCAAGCCCTAACCAAGTTCCCCATCCTTGACTCTCTAAAAGCCCTAGGGTCCTGGGGCAATGCAGGGTGCCCTGGATTGCCTTCACATCTGACTTTACCCCCCAGCCAGGCTGGGCTGCTTCTCAACCAGCGAGGCCAACTGTGCTCTTGTGTATGCCTCGACCGCTACAACCCAGGTCCAGGGGCAGATCTGAGACTCTGGGGCCCCGGGGCAATCACCAGAGAGGATGAGAGGAGAGCTGGGAGCTGCGTGAGGAGCACAACCAAAGCCCTCTCCTTGTCTCCAGGCCCAGACAGAAGTGTCTCCTGCCTCGCCTTCCTCAAGACTTGGGCAGCCAACTTGGAATCAGCCTCTGCTTCGCTGATGGCCAACGGTCCCCGAGGTGAGAATGGAGCCCACACTGGCCGTCGGCTCGTCTCTAAGAAGCGGCCACTGCAGGCCCGGGTTCCAAGAGGAAGGACCTCCCAGGCATTCAGGACTCGCCAGGCACTCCCTGGCCGACTCAGCCTAGCCTTCCAGCTGGGGGAGGGCAGCTTCCTCCCAGTCGAGTCTCCCTGCCTGCTGCCTCCCCAGAGGTCCCTGGTGATTCCTGCAGGGACATAGGGTTCACAGGATGTCATTTAGTGAGGTTAAATAAACATCAAATGTTTATTTAGCCAGGGAGGGGCAGACTGCCACAGCACCCACGGGAGGCCTGAGAAAAGAGCTGAGAGTCATGTGATGGGGGTCAGCCTGCAGGGATGCAGTCATACCCAGCCTGTTTGGGCACCAGGGACCAGTTTTGTTGAAGACAGTTTTTCCATAGACTGGGAGGTAGGAGATGGTTTCGGGATGATTTATTGTGCAGTTTACTTCTATTATTGTTACATCAGCTCCATCAGGCATTAGATCCCGGAGGCTGGGGACTCCTGGGGTAGAGGACGTTTCCTGAGGCCACTTCCACCACTAACTAGCTTGGTGATGTCACATAGATGACAGGACCTCTGGCTTCGGTGAACTGTAAGGAGTGAGCTAGTGTCCTGCTCCAAAGCACAGGAATTTTATTTTAAACAGTAAGTTAGAAGCAGCCACCTGTGTTATTCTGATTGCAAGAGCCCAGGTCCCAGGGCATTCGGTTGTTTGTAGTCTCCTCACTAGAGAAGGAGACTGCCTCCCCACTCGGCTGCCACTCTCAAGGGGACCGCCTCCTCCCGATGCCTGACCTTGGCCCAGCCCCGAAGCTTCTGGCCTGTTGGCACCAGGCGCCCTCCACCCTGGGCATCCCTTGCTTCTGCTTTACCTGTCAGCAGCACAGGACCCCCGCCCCTAAGAGAAGAGGAGGATCCCACAGTCTGTGATTTAGGGAGCTCCTGAGACAAAGAGGTATGCACAGGCTTGCTGTGAACACCCACCGGCAAAGCACTCAAGAATTGTGACTGTTAGGCCAAAAGAGGTCCCGGAGAATTCCTTCGACTAGGCAAGTCCCACAGTGTGTTTAAAAGATATGCCTACACACACAAGTGCCTGTGTGCACACATATGCACACACATTAATTGTTGCCATAGCACAAATGTCCATATCTTACCTCCACAGCCCAAGGAAGCCTCCTCTGTCAGGAAGGCTGCCTGGAATAGTGGAGAAGCGAGAGACTATTGAGACATTTAATCCAAAGCCTCCAAGAGGAGCTCCTTCCCCAGATACACACAGATTGATCATTTAGCTGGTCAGATTAAGCCAAGCAACCCAGGCACCACCCTAGAGTCCTGAGACTGCGATGCCTCTCAACAGAGACTCCCAGACTCTGACCAGAAGCTCCAGAACTGCAAAGCACCAACACCCAAAGGCCCTCCCTTCTGCTTCCCTACTCCCAGGTTCTGTCACCTTCTGGAGGCTGTTTGGTGGGGCCCGTCCCATTGCAAACTTCACTCCTGTAAGTTGGGTAGTGGGTTGGAAATAAGTTCCATACCTTATGTTTGGGTTGACTTGTTTTTAGACACTTAAGTCGCTTGCTCAGTCATGTCCAACTCTTTGCGACCCCATGGACTGTAGCTCACCAGGCTTCTCCATCCATGGGATTCTCCAGGCAAGAATACTGGCGTGGGTTGCCATTTTTGACACTAGCCTGTGTCAAAAAACTAGTGTCTCTCTCATTAAGGAGAATGTATTTCACTTGCCATTGTCTGACAGGTAAGCTTTACCATTGATGGACATGTGTGTCTGTCTGTCTGTGATGGACCCTGTGTGTGTCTGTGTGCATATGTGGTGGACTCCGTGCGTGTGCGTGTGTGTGTATGTAATGGGCCCTCTATGTGTGTGTGCGCATGTATCTGTGTGTCTGTCTCTGATGGACCCTGTGTGCGTGTGTGTAATGATCCCTGTGTGTACGTGTCTTCAGTCCAGAGACAAAGCCCGGGTCAGCAGCATGGTGGTGACAGCGGGAGATGCCTGTGCTTACGTGGCTGACCAGCGTGGCTTTGTGCACGTCTATGACATCGAAGAGTACAGCCTGCAGGGACAGGAGCTGCAGCCTCCCACGAGTAGGCATGAGCTCTCCACGTGAGATGTTATGATGAGCATTGTTTCAGTTTTAGTTAAATATTAGATTAAATAAAATTTAATGTTTTTCTAGAGAAAAACATTTTCATGAAAGTATTCAATATTGGCAAGGTGAGAGGAAAATGGCACTCACGCTCTTGGATGGAGGGTGAGTTGGTATATACTGTCAGAAGGGCGCGAAGGGCAAGTTGACAATGTGCATTAAAGCTTAGAACCAGCAATTCTACCTCTAAGGATTTGGCCAAAAAAAAAGAGTAAGAAGCATAAACAAAGACTTAGTTATAAGGTTGTGAATCAGCATATTGTTTATAAGAGAGGCAGAAGAAAATAGAGGAACCAAACTGTCCAGTGTAAGGGGAGTAATTAAATATGTGATAGTACAGAATATAACACATTGAAATATCATTGAGTTATTGTGTAAGGATGCCATATATGAAAATGTATTTATAGGGAGACTATTCGTGACAAAATTGTTCAGTGAAAAATTAGGTCACAAAACAATAATGCAACCCTTGTTAAAACGAAGACATATACGGAAGATTGAAAGTCTGGAAAAATATACATCAAGGATGTAACAAATCCTTACCTCTTTGTACATGAGGTTTTGAAAAGTGAAAGTCACTCAGTCATGTTCAACTCTTTGTGACCCCATGAACTATACAGTCCACAGAATTCTCCAGGCAGGAATACTGGAGTGGGTAGCTTTTCCCTTCTCCAGGGAATATTCCCAACCCAGGGATTGTACCCAGGTCTCCCACAGGCAGATTATTTACCAGCTGAGCCACAAGGGAAGCCCACATTGAGGTTTTAGTTATGCTTTTCTTTTCTTTTTTTTTAATATAAATTTATTTATTTTAATTGGAGGCTAATTACTTTACAATATTGTATTGGTTTTGCCATACATTGACATGAATCCACCATGGGTGTACATGTGTTCCCCATCCTGAACCCCCCTCCCACCTCCTTCCCCGTATCATCCCTCTGGGTCATCCCAGTGCACCAGCCCGGAGCACCCTGTATCATGCATTGAACTTGGACTGGTGATTCGTTTCACGTATGATAATATACATGTTTCCATGCCATTCTCCCAAATCATCCCCTCCTCCCTCTCCCACAGAGTCCAAAAGACTGTTCTATACATCTGCGTCTCTTTTGCTGTCTCGCATACAGGGTTATCTTCTTTTTAAAAATATGTCTTTTCTAATTTTTCTGGAGATATAATGCTTTGGTAATAACAGAATATGTTTAAAGTGTTAAAGGCCTTTCATACAGTTGTAGAAATGCTCATGTTTAGAAAAAAAAATCAAGAAGCATGATAGAATATAAAATGAAAAGCAGTAGTTGTTTCTCTGACCTCCTCCATCACCCAGCCTGACTTTTCTGCATCCTAGCAACACTATTAATGAATTTCAATTTCCTTCCAGAAAGTTTCTATGCATGTGTATATATATAAAATATATACAGGAGCACACACACACACCCACGATACATACTTTCAGGACTCATCTTTTCCTTTGTATCTTAGCCAGCTTTACATATAAGCATATTTAGGGGTTTTTCTTAGCATATTTGAATGGCTATATAATATTTCATTAAATATATTTCTGTAAAGCCAATTTAGAGGCAAATATTCACCTACCTCCCCTTATTCACTTTTTCCTGTTCCACCACAGGAGAAGTTTAAATGCTTAAGTGTGAGAAATTGGAATTTAGAAGTAAGAGTGATTGGCCTTGCATTGGTCTTTACTCTGAGTACTGGGAACGTAGCTTTCACCAGGCTGTATTAAAAATTATTTTTTATTACTTTCCCACTCCTGCAGGCTTACCAAACCCTAAGTGCTAAAGGAAACTATAGGGTGAGGACCTTGAACAGGCCCCATTTTATATATCTTTGGAGCTGGCATAGGGTCTTGCACATAGTAGATGCTTGATAAACTTGTATCAAATTAATGTAGCAAGACCAGCGACTTGTCACACCAGTACCTCTCTCCCTGCTGGACACTCATCCAGATCCGACCCCAGCCTGCAGTGGCTGTTGCCCAGCATCTAGCATCAGGGTGGGCTTCTCCCTGCTGGACGCTCACCCATCTCCCACCCCAGCCTGCAGCGACTGTTGCGCAGCATTTAGCATCAGGGTGGGCCTCTCTCCATGCTGGACGTTCACCCAGCTCCGACCCCAGCCTGCAGTGACTGTTGCCCAGCATCTACCATCAGGGTGGACCTCTCCCACCGCACTCAGCTGTGTTCTTTCCTCTGCTTTAGATGTGACATTCTGGCGGGCCCATGTCAGCATGGTGACATCGTGAGTACCATCTATTTTAGAGTTTAAGAATGTATAACAGAGTCAAAATACTTTTCCCAGCTTTGAGTAAATGGATTCTCTCAGAAGCCTTCTGAATTAACCAGAAGACAAGGGCAGTGCTATAATTCTGCTGCTGTGAGAACTGGATGTTTATGTTCCCTACACAGAGTAAAGGAAGAGATCTGAAGTCATTTTTCTTATAAATGATGATTGTTTTCCTTGAATTGATCCACTATTTTAGTGTAAGTGTAGATGCTTAGTATGTTTAAGATTTTTTTCACTGGAGTTAAAAGAAGTCAGTGCTGCCATGGGGCCTGGACCCTGGTCAGAAGTTTCTTCCAACCCGTTAGTGTTCCCACAGACCCATCAGTTCCCATAGTCCATGAAATGCTTCCAGTATATCTTGTCTGCTATCTTGGGACTGGAGTTGGGGCATCTGAAGGGGGTGTGGCATGGTAGGAGGCAGGGAGAGTATGGTACCGAGAATAATCCAGGAGATGAACCTGGCTTCTATATTCCAGCTGTAAATAATGGGGTATTGACGCGTTGAGCGTTTCTTGCTGGGGCAGCCTCAGCGCATCTCCCTTGCCCTTTCATCTCATTACTTTGGAGCTGATAGAAGAAGAAGAGCTTCTGCTCTCATCCTCTCTGGACCACACCGTGCGCCTGTGGAGCAGGGACGGGGCGTTCATTGGTAAGGACCGTCCACCTGGCCACCAGTTCAGTCCCAGTCTGGGGCCTCAGTTGAAGTCTCCATCGGGTCGAGAATTCTCTGAGGTCTAGGGTGTTGGTCAGATTAGGCTAACATGATGAAATAACCGCCATAGACCGGGCCACTTAAGCCACAGAATTTTGTTTGTCACGTGTGTGCTACCCTGGAGACTGGAAGTCTGAGATCAGGGTCCCAGCATGGTCAGGTGCTGCTTAGGGGGCTTTTCCTGGTTTGCAGATGAGCTCCTTTTATGGACACCTTTTGCTGAGTCTTTTTATGGCCCGGGGGCTTCCCTGATAGCTCAGTTGGTAAATAATCCACCTGCAATGCACGAGACCTCACTTCGATTTCTGAGTCAGGAAGATCCGCTGGAGAAGGGATAGGCTACCCACTCCAGTATTCTTGGGCTTCCCTGGTGGCTCAGCTGGTAAAGAAAGAATCCACCTGCAATGCAGGAGACCTGGGTTCGATCCCTGGGTTGGGAAGATCCCCTGGGGAAGGGAAGAGAGTTACGCAAGAGTTAAGAGAAGACAGGGTACCTCCCATCTTATGCTTACTGTTTGCCAATTTACTTTTCCAGGGACCTTTGGGCAGAGCAGCCCCTGGGATATTTTCACTCCTGCCTCCTGGAGCCACCCTAGAGTGCCCCATGAAGTCCTGACAGATCCCCAGAGCATGCCTGCTCACCCAGTGCTAGAAGGAGCTGTTCCTGCCACGTGCAGAGGAGAAGAGCAAGACAAGGTGGTGGAGGGCAAGGCCAGTGCTGAGGTTGGTCCTGGCACATACAGTTCACCTGGGCTTGCTCATAGCTCCAGGCAGATTGGCACCGGTTATAAACTGCACCCTGAAAGGGTCAAGGCATGACCCAGAGAACCAAGTCAACTCAGGAATAAAAGCATATCCCAAGATCCTTCTACTGACCAGGGCCAGGGGGCTTACTGGTTCATCTGGGGGCAGTTGGAGCTGATCTCCCAGCATCACTTGACTGTCCCTCTTTCTCACCAGCAAAAAGGTTGTTGTCTGTGGCCTTGGAACACAGACAGACTCAGCACCATGCTCAATCCCCTGTCACATCAGAGAGACAGACGCTGAAACTGCAGCCCGCAGCACACAGTCCCTGTTAGGAAATACATTTTAACACAGGGCTTCCTGAGTGAAAGGAAGGAATAATGGGTTCAGTGCCTGGGTCCATGAAAGTCGATGTCAGAGCAAGAGATGGTGAAAAGACCCTGGTAGATGCAGTCTTGATTTAGAGCTCAGTGAAATACACGAATTTCCAGGAAATGCTTGCCCTTTAATAAACTGAAAAAAAGGTCATTTCATGAACTATTGCTCACTGGTTATGTTACAACTCAAGGCAGAACATCTGCTTTGCCCACAAAATAATGTGTCTAGGATTTTGTATCTGCAGCCTCTTGGAATACTAATCACACAATGGATCCTCGTCACTGACTTCTTCGTAGAGACACACTCAACGTGGGGAATAGAGGGACCAGGCATGCATTGATCAAGAAAGCCTTCTGCCTTGACAAGGGCTCCCTCATTTCCCCATGTTGTTCTCATGAGCTTAACATGGTGCTTTCATAGCTCCAGGGAGGCTCAGAGTGCGTCTACATGGTACTATTGGCCTGTTTAGAAATACAGTCATTTTGCTGTGCATTTGATATAGAGGGAAAAAAATGAGTTCATTAATTTAGATAGGCCCACAATTTGGAAACTAAAAGCGCAGAAGGGGTGGGAAGAGAGGAAGGAAGAAGCAAATGAGGGAAATATGCTGATCACCACAAAATCCAGGGTCCATGCTATACAGCACAGCAAACCTGGAGAAAATCAGACTGTGATGCAGGAAGCATCAGGCAGAAGGAGAGAGCAGGGATGGAGGAGGAGGAGGAAGCAGGAGAAGGGGAGGCGGAGGAGAGGAAGGATACTCAGTTCAGCACAATCCAAACGCCCAACTCCTATGATGGGAAAGAGGGTCAAGCAACAGACTTCACGAGTGACCTTGATCTTGTGCAGGGAAAGCTGCTTCGACGTTTGTAGTTCTGTCTAGCTTGACTCCAAATGCCTCAGGAAACACTCTGTAAATTCTTTACAAGAAAAATGAACACACACACACACACACACACAAAGAACCTGAGGAGCTCTTACATAGTATATCTGGAGGGGACGTCCCGGGCAGTCCAGAGGTTAAGACTCCACACTTCCACTGCAGGGGGCATTGGTATGATCCCTGGTCTGATCAGGAAACTAAGATCCCCCATGCCTCGAGGCATGGTCAAACAAAAAACAAAGCCCCCCCCCCAAAAAAAAACCCCAAGAAGCAAAGTGTTTGAAGTGCTGTTTATGAGTTAGGGTTAACTAAGGTCTGCTCTGAAGTTCACCTTCATTAGCTGTGTGACCTCCAGGAATCACTTCCACTGATTTGTAAAATGAGGAGTGGGGTTGGCTGATTTTCCAGTTTCATTTCAGCCCTAAACACGTGTTTCTCTGCACATCTATTTTTATTGGATTCTGGATGTCTGGAGTGATTTTTCCCAGCATACCAGCCTATTAAACACAACCACAAACTAAAATAAGTTGACTGAATGCAGAAAACAATTTACCTGGAAAACATCACAAATGATTTTGAGAGTCGAGTGAAAGCTCAGGGGAAAATGTTCTTGTTATCTCATGGATTCAGCCAGCCAGGGTCTTGTTCTAACACAGAAACTCCATGTAACTGGAGTTAAACTTGCTCCCCGTCACAGTGTGATCCTGGGTTCCTCTTCCCAAATCTGCTCCGTCTCCTTCTAGCCTGAAAAGACCTCTGATCCTCGCTTTCCAGGAGACTGCGTCCTTGAAGTGAAGGAAGACTCCTGCGGCGGGGATGGATTCGGCAGTGACAGGTGAGCCAGGCTGAAGGTGAAATAAAAGGCAGCCTTTCCTGGCTGAGGGATCCAGGCCACTCTGTCATCATCATGAGTCATCTGTCCCTAAGCCCCACAGCCTGTGAGTACAGCAAGGTCACAACTCAAATCTCACCAGTTTGATGTCCTGCCTGCTCAGCTCAGGACACTCTCAGAAGTCCCTGTGTTGTCTGGCCATCACGTGCAGTCAAGGGCTACCTCACAGGGTTTTGTCTTGAGCTTTGTGGCTATCGTTAACTGCCTACCAGGCTGTGTGAGGCTGGACCATCTCACTGTTCCTTCCTTGGGAGCTCCGTGCAACCCCTGAGAGGGTGGGGGGTCTGGGCCTGGGCTTCCAAAGCTGGGAGAACCTGGGGCACCACCTTCTCCCCAAACTGGAGCCTGGTTTCTAAAGAGAAGTAAGGGGAGTGAATAACAACTCACTCCAGTTCCCCAGGCCCCACACCCGGTTTCTTGAGGGCCCATCACCAAGGAAACTATAGAAATGATCCCTTCAGTGTTCCCTGCCACTCCTCTCATCATGGGGCTAAGATCAAGGTCGTGCACCTGCCTGAGGGATGACCCCTGCCCCCCACCCCAACGTTCCCACTTTCTCGGTGCAGCGGCTCCGTGGTCATGAGCCCAGGCCCCTTCTATATGCTTCTGCCCCCTCTCAGGTCTGGCTTCCAGGTTCACAGTGCTGTATGGTCCAGACAGCTGTTGGGGCCTCCTGCTTCCACCCACACTCCAGGCAACGGGAAGAAATGGCATGCAAATCAGGGGTCCACGACAGAGAGGGTGCATGTTCCAGTCGGATCAACCCCCTTTACTGACTTTTCCAGGATGTCCTGAACACTTCTGCTCATGTCTTGGTGGCCAGAACTTAGTCACATAGCCACATCTCCCTGCAGGAGAGGCTGGGAGTTCTGTAACTAAGGAGGAAGGCAGGAGAGGATTAGGGTAGACAACTAGAAATCTCTGTTCTGGGAGGTCAAATAGTTAAATGCTCTGGATGCCATCAGAATCAGAGGGTATCATACATAGAAACATGATTCATCATGCATTTCACAACAGAGTCGTGAATTTAAAGTTTTATTTGGGAAACCACTTGGCTTATCAGAATGTGTCATGGGCTTTGGTTACAGTCACAGGTGTGTCTTTGAAAACAACAGTGTGACCTCAGGTGAGACTCCCTGATTGTACAATCAACTCCCTGAATGTACATCTGCAGATCTCCCAGTGGGTCTGTGGTCTCATGAGATGGTGAGTGTTGCCGGTGTGTTGGAGTCTGAGACTGGGACGGATGGGGGACCCTCGGGGGTTTGAGGGTGTGGCATCACCGACAGCATCTTCCTTGATGGTGGCAGCAGGATCATAGACATCCTCTACATACCTCCCCAGGACCTGCTGTGGTCTTAGGGGCCTCAGAGTGTTAGCCTGCCCTGGCTGCTGTGACAAGATACCAGAGACTAGGCGGCTCAAGAAACAGACATTTACTTCTCACAGTCCTGGAAGCTGGAAGACCAAGTTCATGGTCACCACCAATTCCGTTCAAGGCGCAGGAGGGCCTTCTTCCTAGCTGGCAGGCTGGCACTTTCTCTGTGTCCTCACAGGGTGGAGACAGAGCAACCTCTATCCCCTCCTCCTCCTGTGAAGCCACTAATTCTATCAGAAGGGCCCCAGCCTCATGACCCCATCAACTCTAATTACCTCCCAAAGGCCCCGCACCTCCAAATACCATCTCATTGGGGGATAGGGCTTCAACATGTGAATTCGGGCTGGGACCCAATTCTATCCAAAGCACTGAAAGTGCGGTGGGCTGTCAGGTGGGGAAAGACTCCACAACACCATAGACAAGCAGCTCCCACGCAGCAGGAGGGGCCAGGCACACTCTTACACTCTCTTGCTTCCACCCTCTCCAGGTAGAGACAGCAAGAGAAGTCGGCTCTGAACTCAGAGCTGGTTCTGATTCTCAGTCAATCTTCAGTGAGGGGCTAAATGAGTGGAAGGGAAAGTGGGAGATGTATGCAGTGAGTGAGGCCAGAATGGGGCTGCTTGGAGGGCCCTAAACAGGAGGCTGAACGGCAGAAACCCTCTCACCCAGCTGGATCAATACCAGTGCTTGTCGGGTTAATTTAAAAATACAGATTTTAAAGCAAGGGGCCATTAAAACATGATATGTACATCCTGTAAACATTTTACTTCGATTTGCAAGAGTAGAACGTACAGTCATCCCCAATCTTTTGATGTAGGGCCAAGGCTTTTTCTTCGCATAAGAGGCAAGTTCAGCACAGTCTGCCATAAATGCATTATTTATCGTTTTCAGTTTCTGCTTTTTTTAAAGTAGAGCTAGGACTTAAAGATATTTGCAAAGCAATGAGAGAGCACTAGACTTCTAGTTTTTTATCTTTATAATTTCCCTCAAGCTTTAACAGTTGTCTCATCTATCCTCAACTCAACATGACCCTTCATCTAGTCTTTTCCAAGTATTCATCTTAGTTTTCACAAAGTTCTTTCACACTAATCTCATCAATTTTCATTTTGTTTAAATACGTTTATGATCACAATAAAATGTACAACTGGCATTCACAAGTTTGGGAGCAAACACAGCTGATTCTTGTTAAGTACATGACTCAACCCCCAGCCTTTGGGAGCAGAAGTACCATCTAGCAGACGTGAGTGTCTAGAGCATTCTGTGGGCATTTTGCAGGGTGTTTACAGAGTCAGTCAGCCCATCAGTTCAGTCAGCAGAGTGTCCACCACACGTGATCCCCTGAGCAGCAAGGAGTCCCTAGAAATCAGATGGATGCTTTCCGTGGAGAGCTTGGTCACAGCACGGAGGCCAGGGAGGGAAAACGTGGGAGGAGGCAGGTGGTGTCTTCATGCTTAGTCTCCCAGGTTAGCGTTACCTCACCTGCACCAGCTCCACCTCCGTGCAGCCCGACCTCCTCCAACAGCACCGGCCTCCTCCAGGGTCAACCCCTGTCCAGAGTCTTCCACCAGGCCCATACCTGACAGCAAGGTGGGGAACTGCTCCATGACTTGGCTTCATCCTCACAGGCTTCTGGGGACGTACTCCTTTTTATCTTTAATTTTATTTTGTATTGGAGTTTAGCCAATTAACAAACAGTGTTGTGATAGTTTCAAGCAAACAGCAAGGGGATTGGGTCATACAGGTATCCATTCTCCCCTAAACTCCCCTCCCATCCGGAATGCCACATAACATTGAGCAGAGTTCCTTGTGTATACAGTCGATCCTTATTGATTACCCATTTTATTTCACTTCATTTTAGTTTTTAATTTTTATTTATTTTTGGCTGTGCTGGGTCTTTGTTGTTACGCGTGGGCTTTTTTCTAGTTGTGGCGAGTCAGGGCTACTGCCTAATGGTGCGTGGGCTTCTCACTGTGGTGGCTTCTTTTATTGCAGAGCACGGGCTCTAGGGTGTACAGGCTTCAGTAACTGTGACATGTGGGCCCAGGAGTTGTGGCTCCCAGGCTCTAGAGCACTGGCTCAATAGTTGTGGCTCATAGAATTAACTGCTCCATGACATGTGACATCTTCCTGGATCAGGGATTGAACCCATGTCTCCTGCATTGGCAGACAGATGCTTTACACTGAACCACCAAGGAAGCCCCTGGTTATCCATTTTAAACACAGCAGTGTGTACATGTCCATCCCAAACTACCTAACTATCCCTTCCTCCCATCCTTCCCCTCAGTAATCGTAAGATCATTCTCGAAGTCTGTGTGGTACATACTCCTTGTTATCTCCACCTACGATGAGGAAACCAAGCCTTAGGGATGAATTGTGATTTGCCTAAAGTTAAACCACTGGTCAATGGGAAGGCAGGAACATGGCCCCACCGTCTGTCCTCTCCCCCACAGTGAAAGGATCAGGCCTTGGAGAAGGGCTTCTGTATGAACATAGGAAAGAAGGAAGCAGAAGCTGTTGGCAGTGGGCAGATTACTGTGGAATGAGGACTCCTCCCCAGAGGGCAGGCCTGCGTGATGGCGTCAGTGTTACTCGCTGAGACACACCAGGGCCAGGGTTCCTGGAGTGAACAGGGGTAGAGAGGTGGCCAGGAGTAGGCACTTTCCAGGCTGTGCAGGGTGAAGTGAGGCCAGAGAGACAGACGGGGAGACCACCTCCAAAACACACACCAGGAGGCGAGTGGGTGACGAGGACTGCGCCTGGAACTCAGGGCTGGAGACGCCGCTGGGCTCCCCAAGAAGCTGTGGGTGCTAACAGAGCAGGGTGGAGGGAAAGGCCAGAGAATCAGTGATCGGATGGAGAGTTGTGCCTTAGAGACAAACCCTGTGCTGGTTAAGATTCCCCGGGCCCCGATGGGCCAAGTATGTCCTAATTTGGTCTCAAGGTTTGTGAGAAATTGTCACTAGAAACTGTCAGTGAATATTTTAGGAAAAGTGTGTTCAGCATTCACTCTGCACTGTTTGCTGTGCTCCACTCTGCTCTGCCGGGCACGGGCCTGTGATGGGACCCTGGGATATAGCCAGGAAAGCAGAGGAGCCTGTGCTCTGAGGATCTGTGCTCGGGAAGGCAGAGGGGTCTCTGGGCTCCGCCCCTACTCTGCCTGGATCTCCCTGAAGGAGTGTGCAGAGCATTGTGGGAGCACCAGCGGCAGGAGTCGAGGAGGCCTCCTGGAAGAAAGGAGTTCACACTCAGACCCTGAAGACGGGTAGGATGCAGCCATTCCAAAGGAAACCCTAAGAGAAGGAAGAGCTGCTACAACACAGGTGGGCCATGAGGACATTGTGTTCAGGGAGATAAGCCAGTTATAGAAGGACAAATGCTGTGTAATTCCACTTACACAAGGTTTCTAGAGTGGTCAAACTCACAGAAAGTTAAAAAGTGGAATGGTGATTGCCAGGGGCTAGTGGGGAGGAGAAGGGCAAATTCTTTTTTACTGAGTACAGAGTTTCAGTTTTGCAAGATGACAAGTGTTTCAGAGATGGACAGTGGTGATGGTTGCATGACCATGTGAAAGCACTTAACGCCACAGAGCTGTGCACTTAAGGTGGCCAAGATGGTAAATTTTATGTTCTGTGTTGTGTTAGTCGCTCAGTCATGTCCAACTCTGCAACCCCATGGACTGTGGCCCACCAGGCTTCTCTGTGCATGGATTCTCCAGGCAAGAGTACTGGAGTGGGTTGCCATGCCCTCCTCCAGGGGATCTTCCCACCCAGGGATCGGATCCAGGTCTCCTGCATTGGGGGTAGAATCTTTTACTATCTGAACCACCAGGGAAGCATATTTTACCCCAATTAAAAATTAAAGAGAGAGAGAGAGAGAGAAATAAAGGCAGAGCATGGCCCCAGGCAAGGCAGAAAGGGGAGCTTCTGGGAGCTCTGAGCTGGGTTGGCACAGAACTGGGCAAAGGTGATGGTGGTAGAGACCTGGACATGAAAGGAAGGTGTTTGAGAAGTGGAAGTAGATGGCTTTTCAATGTGTTCAGAGATCAACAGGAGGAAAGACCGGGTGATGGGCCGTCAAGTAGAAAGAATCAGTGTTTACATGTCTTTGCAAGTGGACAACATGCTTTGATGATGGGGCCCGCAGTGCTCGACCCAGGGCTTACGTGGAAGCAGGGGGCAGCAGTGAGCCCCCAGGTGCCTGAGGAATCTGCACTCACCTGCTTCCTTTCCTCCAGGCCACCCTTGGAGCAGAGCAAGCCTCCCCGGGGCACACCTGCGCCGGGGACCCCCAGCATCTACCAGAGCCTCCGGTGCCACCAGGTCCCCTGCCTATCAGTGCTCCCAGAGAAGCTGGATTTGTCCATCCTTGGCGCAGATACGTTTAACTTAGATTTTCTTACACAAGAAAAAGAAGGAAGTGAAGCTGCCCAGAAAGCGTACTGATCACATAGCAGTTTCCTCATTTGAGTTCTGAAGAAACCAGCCTGCTGTTTTCTTTCCTTGGCAAATTCTTCTTCCCCGGTTAATCAAGAAGTCTGACTGAGATTAAGCTTTGCCCGACAGGGGCCGAAAAAGAACAAAACAAGAAATGATTTCAGCCAACACGGGCCTTTTCCCAAAGCAATTAGAGCTTGGACTTGAGCAAACAAATCAGATTCAAGGTCTTCCTTCCTCAGAAGCCATTATTCCATGGAGTGAAGATTGTCCAGGACAAATGGGTCCTGAAACAGCTCCCCTAGAACCCTGAATATCACAACAGCAGCTGCCCACGGCTGGGCCGAGGACAGCAGGAGAGAGAAGGGAGGTGTTGAAAAGTAAATAACAGCTTTGAAAGCCTGCTTTGTGCCAGGCAAACCTTGGTTAAGATCTTAGATGGATCATCTCGCTCACTCCTAATAGCACTGTCAGGAACAGATGCTGTTATTGTCCCATTATTCCAACAGGGACACTGAGGCTCCAGGAAGCAAAGTGATTTGCCAGTGGTTCACAGTCAAGTAAATGATACAAGGAAATCAGAGCCCAGGCCCCTGACTATCAACAGCAGTGACTCTCGGAGAAGAGGGAATAACATCGGAGGGCCAGTGGGTCTCTCCTTTCCAAGCATGGCCTTAGAGCAGTCACTTCAGAGCTGTGAGCCATCTCAACAATAGTAGGAAAAGAATAACAACACAGCTGCTGTCGGTTACAGAGCGCTGATCTCTTTATGGACATCATTTAATCCTCAAAGCCGCCTGGAGAGGGTATGTCTGCACTTTACAGATGAGAAAATCAGTCCTCAGAGAAATTAAATACTTTGCCCAAAATCACACAGCAAAGGGATAAAAGCCCTCAAAATTCAAACCTAAGTTTGGCCCCAAACAGTGGATTATTAATCTCTACTCTGACTCAGAGCCATCATTTTACAAAGACCTTGTAGCAAAGAGAGCCCACAACAGCATAGCTGGGTAGCCTCCTGCCCGCCTCCCCAAGTCCAGCATGTTCTAGGACCAACTCACCTGCCTTGGGTCAGCCCATGACCTTACCCTTCTCAGAGGGGCAGGACGGTGCTGTCCTAGCCAGGCCCATTTCACTGGACCTGGGCTCTACAGGACCAAGGAGAAGCGTCCCCCCAGAGCTTATACCTACTTTTAGACCATGCTGCAGATCTCGGGAATTTGAGATCTCATGCCCAGGTGACCCCAAGTCCACGTTCAGAGCCTGAGCAGCTTCCCCAGGACCTGTCCATCCACAGAGTACTACTTGGTCCCAGGCTCTCAAGGTGGCTGAGGGACGGTGTTTGCTGGGTGCAGACAGATATTGGACATTCTGGCTGGGGAGTGCCTGCATATTCATGCTGAGGTCCTCACAGTGCAGGGATAAGGAGGGCCAGCCAAGGGCTGGGACCCAGGGGCCGACTGTCCGTGCGTTGCCATATCCGCCATGGAACTATGAGGACCCCAAGAACTCTACATCCAAACTGGCCTTCCGGGGCGTCACGGAATGGCCAAGGTAGAAAGACCGAACACTCACCATGTGTTAAATATTTTATTTAACAGTTTGTTAACTTGACACTTAATGTTTAAAAACTAGGTCTCCATCTGTACTCTTGTCCTGGATTCCCCAAATACTAGGGGCGAGATTGCCCTGACTTCCTGTTCATTTATCGGACTCCTCTAACCCCACACCTCAAAAACTTAGGGACTTCAATCCCCCTTGACAGACCATCCTTGCCAAGACTACTGGATCCTCACTGGGCACTTTTTAGGAATCCCAGCCCTGCCTCCACCCCCACCATGACTGACAGTTCACATGTGTCTGAATTGCCAGCTGCTCTGCTACCAAGTTAAATTGTCTGATTTCCCCCAGGATCTTTCT
>NW_011494628.1:1412579-1419751 GCF_000754665.1 Bison bison bison
ATATATATATATATATATATATATATATATAGACTCCTAGAACTTTGGGAAAAACTATGACTAGGAATTTAAAAACCCCATCAGGACTGTCCTTTCAGCTCTCGCCCCTGCCGTGCTGCCTGTCTTCTCTCTGCACACCAGTTCCCTCCACGTTGCAGGAAACAGGGCCGCAACAATCTCCAGGTTTAATCTGCAGCCTTAGCTTCATAGACAGTCGGACTTCGAGTTCTCTCAGGTTCCAAGTCCCAGGTTCCTAGCAAAGGCACTCGCTGGCAGATCCCCAGGTCTGCACTTACTTCAGCCTAGCCAACTGAAGTCTGGGGATGGTTCCCTTAGAATGGCTCTTCTGGGGCTGCCCCGATGGTTCAGCAATTAAGACTTTGAGCTTCCAATGCAGGAGACAAGGGTTTGATCCCTGATCAGGGAATTAAGATCCCACATGCCACTGGGCCAAAAAATTAAAAAAAAAAAAAAAATAGAGCCATGGGGATGAAAAGGCCCTGTGGTCACTGTTACCCAGAAAGAAAAGAAGAGGACATTGGGTGCACAGACAGTCCTCTGCATGTCCCTTAATGTCTATGATCAAGTTGCATTGTCTCGGACTATGAGACTGTTTCTGTCTGCCTACCCCTTCCCTCCCCATACCCCTCGGTCTGCTTTTCCTTCCTTCCTTCCTAACCTGGGTTTGAATTCTGAGTTTTCTCCTTCACACTGAATCCAGGCTCCAGAGGCACAGAGGGGACCCAGTCCCAGCTCTGGCATCAACTTGCTAATGGGCCAGAGCAAATTATGACTTCATCCTTCTGCCTTAATTTCTTCAGCTGTTAAAAAGGCAGTGGGGGAGCAGACAGGTTTCCCTACTCTGTTTCTAGATCTTTGAGCAATCAGACTAACTTGTCCAGACCTCTTTTTCCACCCTACTTTTCATAAACCTTTAAACTGGATTTCTATTTTAATGAAATATTCATTTTTAATCCTTGATTTTTGAACCAGAGCATTTAGAGTTTAATCCTCAGGGTCCTAGCCTGCCTGCCTGGTACTGTTTTCAACTGAGAGCTCAGCGTTGTTTCGCTGAGGGCTGTGTTGCCTCTGTTAACTAATCCCATGAGGAAATAACACCATTATACAAAGTCAGCGGTGTTCAGAGCGAAACCTATCTTATAAATCAAGCCGAACAGGATTCCAGATGCCGCTTCCAATTGGTCTGGCCTTGTTGGAAGAAAACAGGGCAAAGTCATGAAACAAAGGAGTGAACATCTGACCTTTGTCTGTCCTGGTTCCTGAGTGGGGAATTGCCTCCTCCTCCCCAGATCTGACCCCAAGTTTGTGAGCCTGACAGTCCTGGTGTGAGTGACCTGCCATCAGTGATGAAGGCTAGGCAGGATCCTGGTCGCTAATCAGTGGTACCATAGGATTAGATTGTCTTCTCTCCTCCTGTCTGGACAACCCAAAGGAGCACTTCTTGGCTAAGCCTCAGGACACAAGCTGTTTGTTTTTTCCACCCCTACTTGGTAGAAAATAGGGCCCCATCAGGACTTGCGGGAGGTCAAGTGATTAGCACTTGGAGCTTCCACTGCAGGGGGCGCGGGTTTGATCCCTGGTTGGGAGACTAAAATCCTGCACCGCTGCATGGTGCGGCCAAAAAGAATGAAAACAGGGGCCCATCAAGGAGGGACTGTGGTCTTTTTTCCACTCCAGATGCTCAGGGGGAGCCTGGCTACAGTTCCTGAAAGTGTGGTCCGGTCCCTCTGAGATTCAGGATGGGGCCAGGATCATTCTTCTAGATCCTGGAGGCCACTCTGTGTTTCCTGAAACCTGACTGCTTGGGGGCCCCTTCCAGGGACCATCATCATCTTCCCTCCATCCCTCACACATTACCCCCACCCCCACCCTTGCTGAGCTCAGGTGAAACCTGGGCCCACCCTCCCCTCGGTTTCAAGAACCCCAAGAGAATATTTTGTAGCTTATCACACCTTCCTGGACCTCCCATCCTAAAACTCACCCATCAGCCTCCCTTCTTCCTTCTACCTCCTATTTGTGGACTCTCACGAAGAATGATGCCATCTGTGTGCATCTTTATGACAATCAGAGATGTTACTAGCTTAATTTTCCTAGACAAAACCAAAGCAAGCACACTGCATCTGGGAGATGTCTCTCTGGTGAAGCACAGGCAGGAAAACATTGCAAGAAAGATACAGGCAATATTTTTTTCTTTCACGGTGGAGCACTGTATGAACTGAATCATGGCCAGCCACAGATAACAAGTTCCAATTCCTGGAAGCTGTGAATGTGACCCTATTGGGAAATAAGTCTGTGCACGTGTGTTTAATTCAGGCTCATGGGATGATTTTACTAAGGATTTTCCAGGTGGGTCCCCAAGGCCATTGCCAGGGTCCTTATGAGAGGCAAAGGGAGATGGCAGGGACACAAAAGGGAAAAGGTGAGGGAGAAACAGAGGAAGAGAGGGAACACAAGCCAGGGAATGCCTGGAGCCACCAGAGGCTGGAGGAGGAAAGGGAAATTCTGCCCTTGGAGGGAACCGGGGCCTACCAACAACTTGATTTGAGACTTTAGGCTTCCAGATCTGTAGGAGAATAAATCTCTGTTGTTCTAAGCCACACAGTTTGTGTTTACTGGTTACGCCAGCCTCAGAAATGAATACAGACTCCAAGGTTTCTAGAATGGAACATGGTTTTCCTTCTCAAGAATGTGAGAAGCCCTGGCCGTCCAGTGGCTAAAACTCCATGCTCCCGATGCAGGGAGCTGGGGTTCAATCCTGGTTGGGGAACTAGATCCCACATGCCATAACTAAAAAACAAACAAACAAAAATCCTGTGTGCTGCAACTAAGACCTGGCACAGCCAAATAAATATATATTTTTTAATAAAAAAGAAGGCAAAGAATGTGGTATCTGGCCAGCACCTGTTATTTCATTTATTCCTTTAGTTAACATTTCACCTATGCATCAGGCTGTACCCTAAGCTCTGGAGGACATGGATAGTATAAGAAACTCTCTTCCTGTCTTAGGAATCCATAGTGCACTGGGAGAGAGAAATGTAAAGGGATCACTGTTGTTGCTATTGTTTAGTTGCTCAGTCATGCCTGACTCTTTGTAGCCCCATGGACTGAGCACACCAGCTAGGCTCCTTTGTCCTTCACTATCTCCTGGAGTTTGCTCAGATTCATGCCCATTGAGTCAGGAGCAGACACAAAGGGAGCTCCCCAGGGAGAGTTAAGGGATGTTGGCAGGAGGTTTGGCCAGGATTCCTGGGGAGAGAGAGGTCTAGGGAGGGAGTAAAGGGGTCTGGCTGTGGGAGGTGGGGCCAGTGGGGTGTGTGTGTGTGTTTCCTCTTCTGGGAGCCGCAGCCCCCTGTTCTGAGAAGTGACCTCCCCTCCACCCCACCCACCACTTGCAGGGCAGTGGCCGAGCTCTTATAGAGCCCACCCCTGAGCATATTTGGTCCCCAGGAGGGTCCCCATCACAAATGTTCTCTGGACTCTTTGAGACAGGGAGGTGTGTCTGCTGGGGGCTTCCTGTCCCACCGAGGAAGCAAGACTTCAGCAAGCACAGTGGGGAAGGGCAGGGGCTTTGTGTTCTGTGTTTTGCAAGCTCTTTAATGATGCACCATAAACCTGGAGGCCTGCTTAGTGTCGTGAAGGCAACGGCCCCTCCAGAGGGCCCAGGGCTGCCGGGCAGAGAGAAATTCCAGGAAGACAAGCACTCCTGGTGAGCGTGACCAGAACACATTAGCTGTTCGTGGGAAGTGTGCAGACCAGTTATGTGCAGGACACACACCTATGTTCCATTAAAACAGTAGCAATTGTCAAGCAGAGATCTTCTATTCTAGTTTTTAAATAATTAAAATTGTTATGTTATATGGAGTATAGTTGGTTAGCAATGTTGTGTCCGTTTCAGGCGTACAGCAGAGGGATTCAGTTATGCATATACAAGTATCTATCCTTTTTCAAATTCTTTTCCCATATAGGTTATTATAGAACACTGAGCAGAGTTCCCTGTGCTATACGATAAGTCCTTGTTGGCCTAGATCTTATTTTTGTGGCTGTTAAGCATTGGGACTGTTTATGCCTGGTCATATATTGCGTCCTAGTGGAAGAAAGTTTATGACCTTATCACTGGATCAACCCAGTGGCTTTTATAAAGATGTAATTTAACAAGTACATTCTACAAATTTTATATGAACCTTTTGGTTGATGAGCCACATGTAATGCTGCTTTTGTCTATTTAAGTGGATACAAGTACTAACAAAAATTATTTGATAAAGACCATCTGCTAGTTCTTCTAATAAAGCTATCCTTTAGGCAAAACGTTTACATCTAGTACTGCTATTTTTGCTGTTGTTTAGTTGCTAAGTCATGTCCAACTCTTTGCAACCCCTTGGCCTGTACCCTGCAAGGCTCCTCTGTCCACTGGATTTCCCAGGCGTGAATACTAGTGTGGGTTGCCATTTCCTCCAAACCTGCATCTTCTGCTCAGCAGGCAGATTCTTTACCACTGAGTCACCTATAGTATTGCTATAAAATGCCCCAAATTCTGAAACAAGACTGGTTTCATTTTTAAAAAGTGTTGAGCAGATTATGACAACCAAATGAAGCATATAATCCTTGATTGTATCTGGAATCCAAAAAAATAGTTGTAGAGGACATTTGGGGGACATTGAACCTGATAATACTATCATGCCCACAAGAGGGTCCTCAGACTTGAAACCAGACTTGCTGGGAAGACGAGGTCCCTATGCTAAGAAGCTTTGTGGTGAAGATGTTGGGTGAGTCTTGCAGTGACTGGTCCCGGGTTCAGTGCACTAAGCTTTCAACTTCTCTAAATTAAAAGGTGGAGCATTAAAAAAAAAAAAGAATGCTACTCTGGGACTGTTATCATTTGAAAGGAAAAGAAGATTATCAAAGCGACTCTTGCAGAGAAGGTTTTTATGTTAATAGACAATCCACCAATTCTGACAATCACCACATCTTTGGAACTGGGAAGATATTGTCCCCTGTTTATGGACTGTCAAGTCGGCGAGATTCCCCAGAGACATCTGTGACCCCCATCTGGCTTTCCGAACATTCCCTGGCCTGGAAGTGGTTAGCAGAGAGGTAGCCCTGGGCAGTGAAAGCAGATGCTGCATTTCCACTAAATCCATAGTGAGTGGCTGGTTGGTTCACCGAGCAGGAAGAAAGGCATGAGCTGACTGCCTGTGTCATTTAAAAAGCCACACTTTCCACAGAAAACATTAAAGGGAAGAATTTTTTTAAAAACTGGTGTGTTTGTGTGTGTGTGCAGTGGTGGGAGGTGAGGAGTAAACAGGATATACACTGACAGTGGAAAAGAAAACTAGCAAGGGCCAGACAGAAGACAGAGCCCTCCGGTCATGGCTATGGTAACCTTCACCGGGTGTCTGCCCTGCGTCAACATCACCAATTAAAAGACGCTGGCTCCTTGGAAGAAAAGTTATGACCAACCTAGACAGCATATTAAAAAGCAGAGACATTACTTGACCTACAACGGTCCGTCTAGTCAAAGCTATGGTTTCTCCAGTAGTCATGTATGGATGTGCAAGTTGGACCATAAAGAAAGCTGAGAGCAGAAGAATTGATGCTTTTGAACTGTGGTGTTTGAGAAGACTCTTGAGAGTCCCTTGGAGAGGAAGGAGATCAAACCAGTCAATCCTAAAGAAAATCAGTCCTGAATATTCATTGGAAGGACTGATGCTGAAGCTGAAACTCCAAGACTTTCGCCACCTGATGCAAAGAGCTGACTCATTGGAAAAGACCCTGATGCTGGGAAAGATTGAAGGCAGGAGGAGAAGGGGACAACAGAGGATGAGTTGGTTGGATGGCATCATTGACTCAATGGGCATGAGTTTGAGCAAGCTCCAGGAGTTAGTGATGGACAGGGAAGCCTGGCATGCTGCAGTCCATGGGGTCACAAAGAGTCAGACACGACTGAGCAATTGAACTGAACTGAACATCACCAAACACTTTTCTCCTTTAATCCTCACAACCACTTCATAGAGAGACAAACCCATCTCACAGAGGAAACTGCCCTGGGAAAACCAACACCAAGGCCGTGCTGAGTGTAAAAAGTGGAGCCAGAACATAAAGCAACGAGTGCTTGATGAAAAAGCCACACAAACACTTACTTTACCATCCAGTGTGTGTGTACGTTAGTCACTGAGTCGTGTCCAACTCTTTGCAACCCCATGGACTGTAGTCAGTTAGGCTCCTCTGTGCATGGAATGCTCCAGGCAAGAACACTGGAGTGGGTCACCATTTCCTTTTCCAGATCTCCCAGCCTAGGGATCAAACTTGGGTCTCCCGCATCACAGACAGATTTTTTACCATTTGAGCCACTGTTCAGTTCAGTTCAGTAGTGTCCAACTCTTTGCTACCCCATGGACTGCCAGGCTTCCCTGTCCATCACCAACTCCCAGAGCTTGCTCAAACTCATGTTCATCGTGTCAGTGATTCCATCCAACCATCTCATCCTCCGTTGTCCCCTTATCCTCCCACCTTCAATCTTTCCCAGCATCAGTATCTTTTCCAATGAGTGGGTTCTTCTCATCAGGTGGCCCAAGTATTGGAGTTTCAGCTTCAGCATCAGTCCTTCCAATGAATATTCAGGACTGATTTCCTTTAGGATGGACTGGTTTGATCTCCTTGCAGTCCAAGGGACTCTCAAGACTCTTCTCCAACACTACAGTTCAAAGCATCAGTTCTTCGGTGCTCAGCTTCTTTAGGCCAACTCTCACATCCATACATGACCACCGGAAAAACCATAGCTTTGACTAGACAGACCTTTGGCAGTCAAGTAATGTCTCTGCTTTTTAATATGCTGTCTAGGTTGGTCATAGCTTTTCTTCCAAGGAGCAAGAGTCTTTTAATTTCATGGCTGCAGTCACCATCTGCAGTGATTTTGGAGCCCCAAAAAGTAAAGTTTCCCCATCTATTTGCCATGAAGTGATGGCTGGAGGAAGCACAAGCTGGAATCAAGATTGCTGGGAGAAATATCAATAACCTCAGAGACAGATGACACCATCCTTGTGGCAGAAAGTGAAGAAGAACTGAAGAGCCTCTTGAAAGTGAAAGAGGAGAGTGAAAAAGTTGGCTTAAAGCTCAGCATTCAGAAAACTAAGATCATGGCATCTGGTCCCATC
>NW_011494628.1:1419851-1448900 GCF_000754665.1 Bison bison bison
ACAGGATCATGGCATCTGGTCCCATCACTTTATGGCAAATAGATGGGGAAACTGTGGAAACAGTGGCTGACTTTATTTTTCTGGGCTCCAAAATCACTGCAGATGGTGATTGCAGCCATGAAATTAAAAGATGCTTACTCCTTGGAAGGAAAGTTATGACCAACATAGCATATTAAAAAGCAGAGACATCACTTTGTCAACAAAGGTCTGTCTAGTCAAGGCTATGGTTTTTCCAGTGGTCATGTATGGATGTGGGAGTTGGACTATAAAGAATGCTGAGCACCAAAGAATTGGTGCTTTTGAACTATAGTGTTGGAGAAGACTCTAGAGTCCCTTGGACTGCGAAGAGATCCAACCAGTCCATCCTAAAGGAAATCAGTCCTGGGTGTTCATTGGTGGGACTGATGTTGAAGCTGAAACTCCAATCCTTTGGCCACCTGATGCGAAGAGCTGACTCATTGGAAAAGACCCTGATTCTGGGAAAGATTGAGGGCAGGAGGAGAAGGGGACAACAGAGGATGAGATGGTTGGATGGCATCAGCGACTCAATTGACATGGGTTTGGGTGGAGTCCGGCAGTTGGTGATGGAGAGGGAGGCCTGGCGTGCTGTGATTCATGGGGTCACAAAGAGTCGGACATGACTGAGCAACTGAACTGAACTGATGGGACCAAATGCCATGATCTTAGTTTTCTGAATGTTGTTGAGTTTTAAGCCAACTTTTTCACTCACCTCTTTCACCTTCATCAAGAAGCTTTTTAGTTCTTCTTCCCTTTCTGCCATAAGGGTGGTGTCATCTACATATCTGAGGTTATTGATATTTGTCCCAGAAATCTTGATTCCAGCTTGTGCTTCATCCAGCCTGGTATTTCGCATGATGTACTCTGCACTAGGGAAGCCCAACTGCCTTCTAACTCAGCTGGAGTCAAGACTCAGTACAGAGGGGGTTGTTTCCTGATTCTCTGCACTTTACTGATTTTTAATAATAAAAGACAAAACCATATTTGTAGGAAATGTCTGGGATGGAGGATATGTTTGTACAGAAGTTGTTGGGGTGAGGGGTGGTAAACATCTATAGCCAGTGAGAAAAGGCTAAGTACAGAAACACATAAATGGATAAGCACATCAGTTTATCCTTCAAATACAGCATCAATGATCATAAATGAAACTTCTCGTTCTTAGGGCTGAGATGTCAGTTATCACATAGGACGGCTCACAGTCCAGTGGTCCTTCAGTTCATACATTACAGTCATCTGGATGCTTCATTCCCATCCAGACCAATTCAGTCAGAATCTCTGAGGGTAGGTTTATATTTTTATAAGCCGCTGAGAAATTCTGAAACACAGCCAGTGTTGTGAATCACTATTTCTAATATAACGGTCAAAGAAAAGGCAAGCTTGTTTCTTGTTCTTCAAAGGAACAATTGCAATTGTCAAACAAAAGTATTCAATAAATAATTCCTCGCCTCCTTCTGATGCACTGATGTTTTACTTTTTTTTTCCTCTAGGAAAGATTCTGATTTTGATCAGGTTTGAAAACACCAGATTAAGAATATTTATTTAGTAAAGAAAAGCTGTAGTGTTTCATGTAAGTACAGGGTTGGAAAACTGGGTACAGCCTGGTGAAAACACAGCAAATGCTGAACATGATTGACCTTTACGGGTAATTTCAGATAAAAGATTTGGAGAACTTAACATTTAGAGTCTTCAGTGAGGATGAAAGTGTGTGTTGACGGTGCTGATCAACTTCTCAGCCTGGGTAAGTGCATGCTATGGTCACTCTATTACCACATACAGAAGAACGTGGGCTTTGGAGTCTGTCAGAAGTTCTGATTAACCTTTTAACTTGGTCAGATGACCTTTCACCTCGCTTTCCCACCAATAAAAGAGTTGAGAGAATTATCATGACCCCTGAGGAAGAGCACAGAGCCGGCTCACTAGAATGCATTCAGTAAGTGCCAGTATACTTCCTTCTCTTTCTGTAGGGTTTTGATGTCCAAAGCCACTTTCCCTAGAGCTGAAGTCCTCAAGGGACAGGGTCATTTGTGGTTGTCTCAACAAGGGCTTCCAGTGGGTGGAGGGCAGGGATGCTGTTAAACGTGCCTCAGCGTTCAGGGTGGCCCCCACAACAAAGAACTACCCGGCTCATACAATCCACTGTTCATAATAAACAAGCAGAACACATCGTGCAGCACAGGGAATCTAGCCAAAATGTTGCAACCTTAAATGGAATGTAAGGCGCATGTGTGCTCAGTCATGTCTGACTCTTTGCAACCCCATGGACTGTAGCCTGCCAGGCTCCTCTGTCCATAGGGTTTTTCAGGCACGAATACTGGAGTGAGTTGCCATTTCCTACTCTAGGGCATCTTCCCAACCCAGGGATCAAATCCACGTCTCCTGCATTGGCAGGCGGATTCTTCACCCCTGCATCACCTGGGAAGCCCCAGGGTAAATGGAGCATAATCTATAAACATTTTGAATCACTATGTTGAACACCTGAAACTAATATTGTAAATCAACTATACTTTAAAAATTCAAGTTAAAAAGTCCACGATGAACAAAATATCCCATTTTTACATAAAAACAAGTTGTGTTAAATTTTTTAATAATTACCCAGATTAAAATATCAATAGAGCTGAGGCTGAAAGACCCTGCCTTAGAGGAATCCACATCAGAAACAGACTCAATTTATGTTCTCTAGATTTGGATGAGGAAATGGAGATTCAGAAAAGTTACGCGATCTGCCTAAAAACCACAGTGCTGGAGCCAGTCGGGGTGGGAGCAGAAGTTTAGATTCTCGGATGAAAAACCAAATCTTTTCCTACCCCCAAAATGTGCTCTTTCCACTATACTACCACTAGTCCTTCAGCAGAAAAATTAAGGGGTCCATGTTATACTACAATTCTAAGAAAGTAAAACCACCAGTGACCAGCAAAGCTAAATTTATCCTAAAGTTTTCAGTTACACTACACATGCTTATATTGTTCAAAGACCACATGCAGACTCAAAAACAATTGCGCTCAGTTGCTTCAGTCGTGTCCGACTCTTTGCGACCCCACAGAGTGTAGCCCTCCAGGCTCCTCTGTCCATGGGATTCTCCAGGGAAGAATACTGAAGTGGGTTGCCATTTCCTCCTCCAGGGGATCTTCCCAACCCAGGGATCAAACCTGAGTCTCTTATGTCACCTGCATTGGCAGGCAGGTTCTTTACCACTAGTTGTCTTTTAGCAAGCACCCAGGGCTAGTAAAAATTAGACCACAACAAAGTCACTGCACATAGCAACAGCATAGGGGAACTTTCTCATCATCCTGCCCACTAGGAGAAAACGAATCTCTCCAAACATTAAGACTCAGTGTTCCCCATAAAACTATGACATGACTGTTTTGTGCTGATTACATAAAGTAAGATATTCCTCCACAGCAAACACAAGCAAGACAGAAGTCTGCATGTAAATTGACAAGTGGTTAATATCAAAAAAATTTTCTCAAAAGCTGCTCATAAAAAGTGAGTGGTCATTGATCACGTTAACTGTGAACTTTATTTTTACTTTCAGAAAGTCTAACTGTCCACAGGCTACTTCATAGAGGGGTATATTACATTTCTTTTTGATAAGGAATCAAGGACAATGGAAATCAAATCAGTTTTGGGGACATTACCCAAGAAAGCAAGTTAATTGTGGCTTTACCAGTGTTTAAGATGAACCAGATTCAATGTTCAAAGTTCAACTACTAGAATGACTAGGACTGTTCCAGAAACAGTCCTCAAGTGACAATCTAAAGGAAAATTATAAAATCTACTCCTTTGTTAAATAGAACATTTATCCAAACTGATCTAGGTCCTGGGGATTCTAGGTGATTACTAAGTATGATATGAACAAGTACTCAAAATAGTCAACGTGACAATGTGTTCACCCCACAGCCAAAAATGCGGTTCTGAGGCCTGCAAACTATAGCAAGTTGAGCCATTTTTTTTTTTTTTTTTATTTTCTGCTTCGTATTTATAGAAAAGTGACGCTACAGAAAATTTCTGACCATTTACAACTGGGTAGGTACTTTCTCCATTATCACAAGGCGCTATTTGGGGATAGATAGAAGAAAAAAAGTTTTTCCATTCATACTTTTAAAAATCTTTATGAGCTTCCTGATTGTACAGAGAATTGTATTCACCTCTCAACGGGTAAATGTATACCCACTGAATGTATGTTAACATGCATTAAGAGAACATAAGAAAAACCATGAAAACCCATAGATTACATGTAAATGTAAGGTTCCAGACGGCAAGACTTAAGATATTACAAAGTGGTAAAATGTTTAACTACCTGGAGAATGGTTAAGATCCTTATGAAAGAAAGTGAAAGTGTTAGCTGCTCAGTCGTGTTCAACTCTTTGGGACCCCATGGACTGTAGCCCACCAGGCTCCACTACCCATGGGATTCTGCAGACAAGAGTACTGGAGTGGGTTGCCATACCCCACTTCTCCAGGGGATCTTCCTGACCTAGGGATTGAACCCATGTCTCCTGCATTGCAGGCAGATTCTTTACCATCTGAGCCACAAGGAAGATTAAGAACACTTCATGAAAAAACTGATGTTTAAACATTACAAATGAATATTCCATTCATGGAACACTAATGAGCAAATTTAGAGTGTGAAATTTATCACTGCACAAATGAAGACATGTCACTTAGGGTAGAATGGCTGTCCTGAGTGTAGGCTTTACACTCTGATCAACTTCCTATGTGATCTTGTAAATTTACTTTACCTCGTGGGTGGCAGCAGGTAGATGAACTCCACTGCCAGTGAGGGAGGGGACTGCTGCACATTGGTGTGCAGTGTGGTTGTCAGTTATCCACCCTACGTATGCAGGCCTTCTCCCTACCCAGTCCTCAACACAGCCTCAGTTTTGTCCTAAGTTTCACTGCAGCAGTGTTTAGCCTACGATAAAGCCCACCCATACTGGAACCAGTTAAAATATTTTTATGTATTCATCTTTTTATAATGGGACTCAGTATTACCAACAGTGAAGTGGTTTACACCTGACCAAGAATTTCCCTGGTGGTCCAGAGGTTAATAAAACTCCGTGTTTCCAATGTAGGGGGTGTAGGTTTGATCCCTGGTCAGGGAACTAGCTCCCACATGGCACATGGCCAGTCCAAAAGAGTATATGGAACACCTGACCATTTTTTTCAAATCCTCTGATACACAGAGCTTTAAAAGACACACACCACTTTCAGGAGAGAAAGGCTGGAAGAACAACCATATGAGTTTGTTTTTCTGGGTGGCAGATGAGTTATATTTAACTCTATAGTTTTTGTAATCAATATATGCTACTTTTTGATCAGGGTGGGGATCATTCTTATTTACAAAAGAAATAGCATATGTAGGAAACAGCAAAGAAGTTGGGTTTTCAGTTTGTATCATGCTGCCCCCATCCCATTTTTAAATTAGTGACAAAACTGTTTAGAAATGACACCGTAAGATGAACTTTATTTTAAAGCTCATAAGAGGCTTCACAATATCAGTTACAAACAGAATCAATGTTTCTTCCACGGCGCACCTCCACATGACAACGCACTGTACAACGAGAGAGACTGTAAAGGTTTTGTTCTGCATGCTGTGAACACATTTCACTAGCTTTTGCTTTTAGTCAATGGATTTTTAATATAATTAATACCAAAGCAAAAGTCATATTCTATTGGACAGAATTAAATTTTAGAAAGCCCTTATGAAATCAGACTTAGTCTTGTTTATAAACATCCACACCCACACACATGCTGCAATGGAGAGCAAAATGCAAGAAAACTACCTTGGCAGGAACAAATGCTTAAAGAGTTTAATCACAGCCCTCTTGAACAAGCAGTACACTTTATTTTCTCCAAAGACAAAAGTCAATTTCATCCTCAGTGATGCAAATGGTAATACTGCACAGAAGCTTAGTATGAATTCACAATTCCACAGGAATCTGAAAGTTACCAAGGCAATTTTCCCTTTTAGGATCATAAAGACTACAGACTTAAGCTTCTTCTTTTTCCATATAATACACAAAATTTCCAAACATCCTTAAAAAAGAAAATATAAATAGTCTCAGTATGTCATGTAGAATCACATACTATGGCAAAAATATTTTATTAATTGAAGGACGAAATTAGTTTCATGTCATCTAGTCCAAGTCCATATTAATGGAACTCTTCTCGTTAGGGTAACATTCTCCATTCTGATGTGGAGGTTCAGCACTGAAATTGTTTTTGCCGTCTAAGTCCTCCTCCTTTTTATCAGTACTCGGGCCATTTGGAGTTCTTTCCAGTTTGGGCGATTCGATTTTTGGTTTGGGTTGTGTTACGACAGGTTCACAATTATTATTCAACTCCTAAGAAAGGAAAACAAAACTAATAATCAGGCTAACTCCAATGTTTTCAATTACTTTCCTACATACTTAAACCAGTATTTTTCAACCAACTCCAATCATACATATCTCAAAGACTTCTACCTGCTCAGTACATTTGCCTAAAACTATAGCTTGAAGCCTGATCTAGATATGTAAATATTCATCTACAATGTGTCAGGGACTTGCTAACTATTCAGTTTATTATTAACCCATTTACTCCTCATAGCAATTATTAAAAGGTATCAATGTTCTTGCCTGGAGAATCCCAGGGACGGGGGAGCCTGCTGGGCTGCCGTCTATGGGGTTGCACAGAGTCGGACACGACTGAAGTGACTTAGCATCATCTCCTACAGAGGAGACGTTAAGTAACTTAACCTTAGGAACAGAAAAAGTAGTGAGCAAAGAGCTGGAATTCAAGCTTATAGCCCATGACCTCAAAGGCTCATGTTAACCATCTTTGTGTTCGAGTATTCTTCCAGACAGAGCGCCTTCCTTGGTTTTCTTACCAACTTCCTTCAAGCCTCATGAACTCAGCAAGACGTTCCCTGATAAAATACCAACCTGGGACTCCCCCCATCACCAAGTTTCCTAGTCCCTTTTGACTATTTTTTCCCCTTGGCATTTAACACAGTCTGATACCCTTCCATACTTATTTATCAGCAGGTGACCTCCACAGGAGTAGGGACTTTCCTTGTACACTGACAGTTTAACTCCTAGAACAACAGCTGGGCACATGGTAGAAGCTCAACAAATGTATTTGTTGAACTAAATGAAGAAATAGAAATTGGATGAAACTTACAAGGCCTTCCCACATTTTGTAATATCAATAACGAACCATTAAGAAATCTGATCTTGGGATGAGGTAAAAAGATTTAGAAAAAATGGCTATTTTTAAGGTTCAAATCATTGCAACCAGAATCCCTAAGAAACCACAGCAGTAAACACTAGACAGTGACACTCACCTTTATTTTTGCTCTAATTTCCTGAGCACATACAACAGGATCTTGATCAAGACTCTTTTTAGCCTGAGCAATCATGACATTATTCATCCACTCCATCACTTCATTAACAGACGTCTCAACCTTTTTCATTTCAGACTCATCAATATGGTTGTATTTCTCATCCTAAATAGAAAAACATGGCCATTCTGTAGAATCAAGTATTTAACAGTAACTAACATCTAACTGGACCCAATTTTCCATGAAGTTCAAATCTATCAATAACTCCTCGTCTCACACACCAAAACCTAATTTCTGACTTAAGACCATTTGTTCACAATGAAGACTCCTCCACTTAAGCAGCAGCTTGTAAATCCAGGGTTCATGTCCTCACTGGGTACAGAGACTTACATTATTTCTAAAGTCAGCTGCTATCTTGGCATAGTGCTGCAGCCTCTGTCCTAGTTCTTCAAATATTTTCGGCCTTTCTTCAGCTTCTTGAAACCGAACTTTAATTGGAGTGCCGATTTTCTAAAACCAAATGTGATAAATTAATATTCGCAGTGATTATATTTTAGAAGTCTACAGTCTGAAACACAAGTACCACTTTCCAGAGGAGAAAAGCGCCTACCATTAATTCTTCCAGCTTGTCAACATACGCCTGCTTAGCCTGGTCCTCCCCTTCTTCATAGAGCCAGTTCTCAGTCTCTGTGAGCAGCCTCAGAAACTTCTGATGATCCTACATACAGAACATGAAAATCAGTATTAGTGCCTACGTTACTTTAAAAGCTTTCGTGACAGAACAGTCACCCTCAGAAGTATTCAGTATCAAGCTCATCTGATTTCCAGATGGCAAACCTGATTACCTGGATTCTCTTCACTGAAAAACATCAAGGTGCAAAAACATGCCACAGCTTGCTCCAGACAGTGTTTTACACAGAGGAGGGGGCTAGGCTTAGGCTAGTCTCTCTGCACCTAAGGATGTTTGAAAATCTGTGGTAAACTGCTCTTATGGACTTAAAATAAATTTTAGAAGTTCAACTTTGCACAATTTGACTAAAATGTCGTCGTAGAAGAGCAATTTTCTTCCTATTCTCCGAAACAATTAGGTTTTGATTAGTAACTTCCTACTCACTTCCACAATCACCAAATACTGAAAGGGAACCAAGCCAAGTTGCTAGTTCAACCACTGCACACAACTGCCATTCCTAACGAACTCAGAAAGTATGTGGTTATACTCTAGCTGTAGGTTGAGTAAAGTTATACAAATCCACTCTGGATTTCTATAACTAGCCCAATTTTTCTCCAAGGCCCATCTTCCACAGACATGCTTCTGCTCTGGGATTTATGGTCCCTGACAAACTCTGGAATGACTGGATGAACAAGTCTTATGGATAAAGCAATGACAGAGCAACCAAGGCTCTGAGGTCTTTGAAAATAAGGATTTTCTCCTATTTATGCTTCTACCTCCCCAATAACTGTGATGTTGCAGACTATGAATAAAAGTGCTGACAAGTTCTTTCTTCAATGGTAGAGAGTAAAGTCACTAGGATAATCCAGTATAAAACTGCACACTGCTAGTTAGCCTCTCTCTCTTTCCATGACTCTGTTTATATGATTTCAAGTTATCTGTTTTCAAAAAGCTCAAGTTACACAATCTAGTAGAGATTTTAAATGTCAAATTTGGTATTAAGCACTTCAAAGTGAGATTATCTGAATAAACACAGCCCTAAACACACCTGTTCGCATATAAACTTTTCGTATGGTCCACACAGCTTGTCCCTGAACTCGTACACATACTCCTCCACCGCATTCTTAGCGTCGTTTCTCTCCTTTTCCAATTTATCCTGCATTATCATCTTACCCTGTCCAGAAACAGAAAAGGTTAATTCCCATCTTCTGCTAAACGCAACTGAATTTTAACTATTTAGATTCTGGAATTAATAAAGTCAACAATTATACACCCCCTCAACCAAAAATCAGTATTAATAGTTCTAATTTATATCTCATAAGATTCTTCCAACAATTCCTATGAAGTTCTTCATCTTCTAAATACACAGAATGAGGGTTTTTTTGTTTTTAACATTATATAATAAATTTTAGAGGGCTTCCCAGGTGGCACTAGTGGTAAAGAATCCACCTGCCAATGCAGGAGATGCAAGCGATGCAGGTTCGATCCCTGGGTTGGGATGATCCCCTGGACCAGGAAGTGGCAACCCACTCCAGTATTCTTGGGAAATCTCATGGACAGAGAAACCTGGCAGGCTACAGCCCATGGGGCCACAAAGAGTTGGACACAACTGAACGCAATACATTATGTAACTTTCACAATTCAGATTAACATTAAGGGAACAAAAATTATCTACTGTTTTTATACAATTTTGTTTGTTTTATGTAGTTACATGGTTGTTTCCTACTGGGATTAATACTGACCAATGTGTAACAGCCACACAATTTTGCCACCACATTACTGGTGCTAATGGTAAAGAGCCCGCCTGCCAATGTAGGAGACACAAGGAACGCAGGTTCAATCCCTTGGTCGGGAAGATCCCCTGGAGGAGGAAACGGCAACCCACTCCAGTATTCTCTCCTGGAGAACTCCACGGACAGAGGAGCCGGGCGGGCTACAGTCCATGGGGTCGCAAAGACTCAAGACAGGACTGAAGGTACTTAGCATGCACAAACATATTATTTATCAAACGGAAACAGGGGTTTATTATTAAATTTCTAAACACAATAGTCCCATCTCAGTAAAGGAAAACAGAGTTTCAATCATTTCACCTATCCAAACTACAGAGAAGTACAATGTATTTTAACAGAAATATTTAGTGTGGCCTGACCTACCAATGGTATTGTGCTCTGTGCTAGAAGATATCCGCACTCAATTGCTTCACAAGAACCTGGGCAATCAATTTTACACCAAGCAGAATGATCTATGATATAGATTTCTTTAATAAAGTTGCAAAAATATTAGGGGGAAAAAACTTGCTAAAAATATTTAACTAAAAACCATTAGTTTTTGGTTTCATTCTGCCCCTAAAAGTTGTATAAAAGAATTATAGCCATTTACCTAACAGGGCCAAACAAATAAATATATTCCAAAATAAAAATATTTAAGTGAGGTAATTACCTCTGTTTCAATATACATGTTCAGAAGGTCTTTCCCTAACTGCCAGACCAAGTTGGCTTCAATAGGCAACTCAACATTCACCACCTTTATTTTGGGTTTTTTAGCTTCTGGAGGTTGGTCAACTTTCTTCTCATTAGCCTTGGGAAGAGGGGTTAAAAAAAAGAAAAGAAAAGAAAAGAAAAATTCTTAAATAGTTCTTGAATAACAGAAATATCCCTATCATACTTACTGAGGACTCAGGCAAAAGTGAAATCCCTAAAATCATAAAGCTGCAAGAATGTGTAAAATCACCTACCTCCTACCCACCCATCCATTTTAAATCAGGGCTGCAATCACACTTATACCTGCCATACTTCCCCCTTCAGGAATTCACCAGAACATTTTTCATCTCAAATTTAATCTCTCTGGCTAAAGCTTTTCTTCACAGGTCCTTAACTTTCTAATCCCTTTAAGCGATGTTTGCAACTTGGCAAAGTCAAAAATACTATTAAATTACCACTTCTTTAAATTATAGTCTATAATCTCATAGTAACCACAGATAAGACTCTGACCAGCTGCTAAGCATGTCAGGATCAACTCTATTCCTGTAATATATATTTGAATCCCTATATTCCAGCTACAATTATCAGTACACTGATGAGTGCCTTTTAAAATTCCCTGAATTTGGATATTATATACACACACATATATGTGTGTGTATACATCCATCTCCTTATTTCTACTATCTGCCTTTGAGTTGTACCACATCTCATAAGCAACTCTGCAAGGTCAAAGAAAAGTTTTTACAGTCTTAGAACAGTAAATGGAATGATGTAGCAAACACTATGTTTACTGTTAAGTTTTTCCAAAATACGTAAATACAGGGCTAAAGAAGTAAGTATCTCCTATGGCCTTTAATTTTCCAAGATGTTCTTAGCATTTTCATTTCTGCAGGTTCTTCTAGACACAAATGACAAACAGCACAACTTTAGCGAACTCAGCTGTAGACCAGATGAGGAGAAACCAAGGGGCATGTAACATGCACCCTGACTGGCTGCGATGGTAAAACAGCAACGGACGAGCCCACGAGGCACGACAGGAACTGACACTAGGTAGCGTGGGGGAGTCATGAAGGATGCTAAAATTTCAGACCCTCTATAAAAGAAACTGGGACTTGAAAGAGGCTCAATGGCTTGACAATCACAAGGACAGAGACTGTTTTTCAGATGTGTTTTCCAGGCTTCTGTTTCTGAGTTCCTGAGAGATCACTTGTCTGTGAAGTGCTCAGAGCTGGGTCACGAGGAGGATCCTGTCAGCCAGCCTGCCGCATCCCTGTCTTCTCCCCTCCAGTGAGCACGAGAACTCCCCCACCACCCCCACGGTATACTGTGCATGCTCTGGGGTCACGAAACCCAAGAAAGAGAAGTGACACCTACACCTGGCACAAACACAGGCGTGCAACAGATACTGAGAATCAAATGGATGACAGCCACAGGTATGGAGGTTAAGTTGGGATAAGACTCGCAGTACAACATTAAACCAACTGCTGACAAAACCAATGTATCACAAAACGGATCCGACATGGCATGGACAAGGGACACTCCAAGGGGGTGTGTGGTAACGCCCCAACGGGCTTGGCACTATCGGTCCCACGTATAGCTAGGAACAGGAGACGCCACCCAGGGTCGTGTTCTAACAGGTATGGAGCCCACTGGCAGGAGCCAGTCAGTGCTCAGCACTAGGTGAAGGGGATGAACACTGAAGTTAAGGAGCCATCGCTGCCGGACCATCCACACCCAACTCTTCAAGAGGAGGCGGCAGCTTCTCTGAGAAATCAGAATCAGGACCCCCGAGGGGATCAGTCAGGGCATGGGAGCTTAAAACCAGATACTTTTACTAAGAGTAACATGTATTTGGACTGCAATGGACCATTCGGTAATTCATTTGAAGGTAAAGAATTCTATCCTCAGAATGAGAGAAAACCAAACTTCTAATGAAAGACTAATTTACATGCAACCTGCACAAAGAACGAAGTTCTGCAAAGCACAGATCTGGAATAACAATGGAAACTTATTACCAGATCGTTGTAATTAGTTTATATAAATTTGACAGGCAATTTAAGAGGAGAAAAAAGTTGTACTAGACTCCTATAGCCCATGTATTTATCATCGGATGACTTCGAGTGAAAACCCATCAGCAGCACTGACACGTGTCTCTTTCGGACGCTGGCACTGCAGGCACCTGCAGCACTAGACAAGACAGCAAAAGCTGCGCATCCGCCCCTGGGTGCCTGGAGTGGCAGTTACTCAAGAGAAGCTTTCAGGTCCAAAAAGTAGAAGAGTTCAGCTGGAGTACCTCTCACTGGTTTCAGTTGAAAAACACAGAAAATTAACAGGAGAGAAAAAATCCTACATAGAATAAGGTAACTTGGTGCTTGCTCTTGAAACTGCAGATTGAATGATATCATTAACGATCACAGGTTGCAACATTGTCTAATGGAATGAACTAGAAGAGTCACTCACTTTGTCAGCATCTGGGATTTTGTTTTCTTCTGAGGTAAGTTCAGGTGAAGGGGGAGACTGTGAGGTTTGATGACCATCAGTTTGTACCTGGGGCTGTGTTCCAGCTTCATTGTTGTCTTGCTGGATATTTTTCTGAAATGAAAGCCCAGGCACAAAGGATGTAGAAAGCAGGTGTACTTGTATAAACTGAAAGGTTACAGGGCACCAAAGACAGTACACGCAATTTCCGAAGTCTTAACAGGTAGGGGGAAAAGATACTGAATAAAGCATAACGAACAAGTATTTGAAAACTTCTTAGATATTGTAAACCTGTAAGAAATTCTTTGAATGATAACAGTTAGTAGTTAAATAACACAAGTAGTAGGCATTCTGACTGATGTGATGACAACATCTCTCCTTCAAGAAGCTCCCCTCTAGCACTGCAGAGACATTAATTCTCAAAAGCAAATAGGTTTACTCCAGGCCTCTCCCAAAACCTAACTTCACCAGCGGCCATCACACATCTCAACATATCCGCCTGTCAGTGGACTGAGGAGTTATATAAAATAGCCAACAATCCATCATCTGGGAGCTCATCACTCCAGTTTAGAGACGGAAGACCCTCTCTGTCTCCACTCTCTTTCCGTGACCCAACAGTCTACACCTCAAAAAAATCCCAGGAAAAGAACAAATGCTACATGTTAGTGGATGCCTCAATCCCCCAGTAAATCAGAGCTTGTTATGATCTTATCCCATCTTAGGGAGAAGCCTAAAGCATTCTAACTTTAATGACTGAAGTCTCTCATTAATTTTCTTCCAGATCTCATTAATTTTCTTCCAGAGTCTCAAGATCCTAAGGCAGACACTGAAGTACCAGAAGCAAGGCATTGCTGGTGTATATACATCTAAAAGGTACTAAGAGATTGGATACAACAGGCATTAGAATAATGGTGTCTGTAGCCAGATGAGAAAGCACTGGTGTGTGGCACTGGTCATTTAATTCATTACACTGAAGTTTCTCCTGATGAGAACAAAGCTAAGGCTCAGATGCTCCTGTTCCTTAAATGTTCTAGGAATGGTCACAGTGGTTAACAGTTCTCTGACCACAGGGATGTCACACTTGCTCATAGGAACTAAAACACTGTAACCGCCTACCTTACCTCTTCATTTAAGCTATTTCTGGTTACTGTCTAGAAGTAAACTGTAAGAGCTCATCTATTTTAAAGTTTCTTAGAATTCTTTGGTTGACCATGCAAAACTAGCACTTAGGCTAATAGAAGTCCAGTTAACATCATGAAGAATTAACAACTTTCTAAACTCTAGTCGGATACTGCACTTCCTTCCTCTCACAACCCAGAAAACCATGTAACTACAATCAAGTTAGAAAATACCAAAACTGATTTTTGCCATATGACTAAAAAACAAACCAAACAAAAAAAGTTTTAATATCTGCTATATATTTCAATGAACAGTTCTTTAGTCTTTTATTTCTTAATCATCATCAATCAGCATTTGACTTCTCAATATGTGGCCTAGGTCTTAAAAAATATAATTCCAAGAAACTTTGCCCACTCTGAATCCAATTGTCACATGCTGGTTCAAATAAAGCTACACAGAATTTAATCACAGTCCACCAAACTCCAGGCTGTACATTACCATCATCTAGTAATCGCTACTGTCATCATTAATGAAAATTTTAATTATCATGAAGAAAAATACACTTTAATCTTTTCCTACCCATCTCTTCAGGCTTAGAATTAAGTCAACTATATATTCAATCTCAAAGGCTTACCTACAAACTTACCTCGGCATCTGGGTTTTCTGGTGGCCTCTGATTCTGACAGTCCATGTCGGCTTCAAGAGAAGACACTTCGTTCTCCTCGGCTGGGATCTTCTCCACCATAGACGCTGTAGAGATGGTGAAAATGCCGTGGGTATTGACTCGTACTTTGACTTTCACTCGAGATTTTTCTCCATCCTTCTGTGCTGAAACATTCTGAACAATGAAGCGGCCTACAGCAAAAAGAAATCGACAATTTCAGAACCAAATCTGAATCTATCACGCAGACAAATGCTAAGAAAGACTGCGATTCCAAAATTCCATTTTCTCTACCAACTGAGTTAGACTTAAGTCCTTTAGTGTATACCAGAAATATAACCTTTTAAAATAGACTCATAAGTACAGTATACTTATAATACTTGGGATTAGTCTTAAAATGCCATGAAACCTTCCAAGGCAAGGGCACTCTCACGACTTTCTATTTAACACTTCTGACACAGACACTGTGTGAGACACAGACCAGCCATCCTCACCTCTCCCTACCCCACTTTACAGGGGAGCACAACCTCAACATGAAAATCCCAAGTACACGGCAAATGGTATCAAGCGCTTGCCTCATTCTGATTCTGTAGGAACTTCAGGGTAGGGTATACTGTTTTCTGACTGATCTAAACATTTTCTTCTGTTTCAAATAGGAGAGGTGAGATAAAACCTGTTACCAAAGCCTAAAATTATGATGCACTACAGAGCAGTTCCAGAGCATGACCGAGTAGAAATCAAGAGTGGTGACTCTGACCCAGACTTCCTGGGCTTGAATCTTGGCCCTGTGATGGCTGTAAGTTACTTCATCTATGCTTCTTTGAGTTCATAAGGGTTTATGGTGAGCACTTACTACGGAACCAAGTGCTACGTGTTAGTTATCACCTCTACCAACAGTATTGTTACTACAAATACCACTGAAAAAAACGAAGTGTTTTGAACCTATTATGTGCAAACCGCTACATGGGATTTAATAGTCTTGTATTTAAAGTCCTGTTTACATAAACACACAGAAAGTTAGATTTATTTACTAGGTCAGTGAAATAGGTTGGAATAGACCTTCATTAATTATCAAATCACTAGGTTCAGGAAGTAACTGTCGTAAGATCCAGTTAAAGAAACAGCATTAACCAGAGGGTACTCAAGACGACTCACAGGAGAGATATGTAAGATGGCTCTGTAAGTCTGTGCAGGCTTTTCAGTTTTGGTGACAAAATGGCTAAAGAGCTTAGATTTTATCCTCCGTTGAATGAGGACTATAATTCAGCCTGTCAAAATTTTAGTCTAGTCTATATTCAATGATTAAACTCTCTATCAACAAATACAAGAAAAAATTATTTTAAAATATAAAACCCTCCTGTGTCAGAACATTTTCAGTTTTAAGGATTAAGAAAGAAAACACATCTGGCCAGGTCAGACTCCTTCCAACAATTTCACTATGAAACGGCGCTGGGCAAAGGCAAGTCCCAACAGGCCCTAGCAATACTAGCATTTTACTTGGGAAAAGAGATACAAGAAGATGCCTGTAGGTCTCTCACAGATTTTCAGTGTCACTTTGGGCCAAAATAGATGGACAGTGTCAAACTTCTCAAAGAAAAATGTACCCAAAAAATGTATTAAAAAAAAAGATTACAATACAAAGGTAGCTTTCGGAGATAGTTTCAACGGTTTCCAAGCCAGGTTTTAAACTGAAGTAATGTTCTGCAAGTAACATTTCACTCAGAGGAAAGGTTAATACTAAAAGTAGGTGATAATCTTCAAGTACAGACTGTATCAGAAAAGGAAAAATACTCAAGTGTCCACACACACACAAGTCATTTCATCTCTTTAGGCCAGTTTAGTCATGAATAAAAGAAGAGACTTCCCCATCTTCATTATTCCAAATTGAAACCGTCCTCACATTTTCAGTTATGTTTCACTTCACGTTTTCACTGCATTCCACTCAACACTGCTGAGAGCAGAGTGTTTAAGTTGGTACACTAAATCTTCAAAAGCATAAATACAATTAATTGCTTACCTATTTTTGCTTCTGGATATGGAACTCCTTGAGGATCAGAATAGAAAGCTTCCAGCTCAAAAGGCCCACTTCTTAAGAACGTGAGAACTTTGGAGAAAGGAGCAGCGTGGTTTCTACTGAACACTTCATGGACACTAGGAGCAAAGCAAAGGTACTCAGGACTTCCAGGGTTCAAGCTCACCGTGCTACACCAACAGAACACAACCTAAAAGCTGTATCAACCCCATCTCACCAGGCATAACCCAAAGTGAGAGAAGTAGTTTGGTAAGTTTGATTGCTAAAAGATCTCAGTTAATCAAACACTCTACCGTCAATGTCATACGTTCATTTTTTTAATATATATTAAAACCAAGTATCTGAACATTATTTTCTCCTACTTACCCTTCAGCATCTTCTGAATCGTGGCTCCAGACCAGAGATATTGGGAAAGGAACTGCATCAGTGACAGAAAATTCTCTAACTTTAAATGCTGGGGAAAGGATTGCACACTTAAAAAAGAAAAAGAAAGAGAGATTATCATGAGCACATGAAAAATTTCACTCAGCTTCTAACATAAAGATCAATTCAAATAGGATGGGTAGGTTCAAATTCAAAACTGCTCACAGTGTATATATATATGTCTTATTCATAAAGTATCATCCAAACACTAGATCTAAAGATAAATAACAGGGGCATTCACTAGATAAAAGAGAAATAACACAACAAATCATCCAACACTGGAAGATCCTTGTGTCCCCACAGCCTTATTGATTTATTGAAAAGTAACTCCCTGGTGGTGTCTAACTGGGCACAGGACTCTGCCAGGATGAGATCAAGCAGAAGTGGTTTGAGGAATGACTCCCAGAGAAGATGCGAAGATGGTACCTGCAGCGCACACCCTCTGGCCACTGCTTCATCTGCATTGAGCGTTGTGCTGACATCTTTTCCAAAGAATTTGGCGATTTTTTCTTTCACGGCTGGAATTCGTGTAGTGCCTCCAACTATCTCGACAGCACTCACATCCTCTACTTTGAGCTGAGTTTGTTCCATCAACAAATAAAGGGGAACTTCTATCTTCTGCAGTAAGTCAGCACAGAGCTCTTCAAATTGTGCCCTTAGCAGTTAAGAGGAAAACGTTAAGAAAACTGATCTTAAGGCCAATATCCCGTCCTACTTTTTAAATAATTCTTATCAACCCAACAAACTTTTTTCTTCTCAGACACCCTGAATTCCACATGGGCCAGGTTTAGCCATACCATAATTAATAACTTTTTTCCCTAAAAATACACAAAATCCAGATGCAGGAGGGAGAATGAAAAGAAAATGAGTAACTACAGAAGAAATCACTTTTAAGATTTCCATTTTTAGTCCTTAATGTTTTATGTGATCCCATTTTCATTACAAGACATTTTTGGCCCAGAAATAATACTAAAAAGACTTCACTATGAGAACACTTAGCACAGATCTTCTTAAAAACCCTCTTTGCAGAAGCAATTCTAGTTCTAATGATGCTGACAGTCTTTCCGGTAGTACAATCTTGAAATGTGGGCCAAGGCTCAGAAGACCTCAGTTAGAACTGACACCCGGACTAGAGTTTCAGCAAGAAGTTCCTTCTATTTAATTTATCAGAATTTGAGACACACCTGTTCATCTTTCCAGAAACGTCTTTGTCATTCATGAAGCACTCGATGTTCAGTGGTAGGTCTGTGCTGTTAGAGCTCATCAGCTTTTTCAATTTTTCACACTCCTGATACAGACGAAGGAGTGCTCGAATTTTGGATTTTGCATCCAACTTGTACTTAGTTTTAAATTCTGCACAAAAATGTTCCACTAACTTTGCATCAAAGTTTTTTCCTCCTAAGAAAGGATCAAAAGCTGTTCCCAGTACCTAATTTAGTTAAAACAACAAATAATCTGGTTATTTTCAATCATATTTGTAACCAAAAATTTAAATGTTGCTAACTCAATCAAAGACTAATAGGCTCAAAATTTCTATTTAAACTACAACATGAAACCCAAGTCAATTAGGATGTATGTCACTATAAAATCCAAATGAAATGCTACATCTCTATGATATTTTTAATTCTAATGATTACATAGAAGATAATCTTAGAAAGTTTTTCTTTCCTAAGCAAGAAAAATTAAGAGCGTGCTAAGACAACTGCACTGTCTTTATGGAGATCAACCTTAGGAACAATTCTCTGTTAATAGCTTTATCCCAAACTCTTCATTACCCAAGAAGCTCAGTAGCTTAAAGTAACAACAATTGTCACACATTACTATCTGGGTCACTTAGTTCCAATTTATGACCTTACCTTCAATTTTCCCTTGTTAAAGGCACAGGCAGAGACTTGAAAAGCTGAATGCCCCATATCAACAAAAACCACTATTCGAGGTTTCTCATCCAGGCTTGGGAGATCCTGCTTATAAATTCCATAATTCAAAGCAACTAAAAGGAAATTAGTATGTTTCAATACTTTGGTTCACATTCTTTCAGTAATTTCATAGTTACTGATATAATTACACATGCAGGGAACCTGACTATATTTCGACCAGTTCAAGGTGAACACATTTCTTTTATATCTGACTTCATACTTCATCCCTTTTAAATACATGAAGAGATGTGACAGAGAAGACATGTGTAATACAAAAACAATGGCATGTAAACCACAAGAAACCACACACAGACAATATCAGACTCGTTACACAATACTTACATTTGAACCACAACCTGCTAGGAGACTGCTTATCCAAAAAAATTTAAGAATTTAATGTATAACTATACCAACTACAGTTCCTACCAACTGGATTCAAGGCAAATAACTGATCTACCTTAAACAGTCTATGGTTTGCTTTTTATGAATTTTGAAACCACTGTGGATATTCAAGAACACATCTTTATCAATACTTTAAGAATCCTTAAAATATCGATTAAAAATATGCTAAACAAAGTCTTATTTGCTTTGCTTGAATACACTAGGGTGTAACTGACTTTGAGTCCATCCTTAATCACAATTAACTGACACCGGCGCTAATGAACACTTTGCTCCCCATCGACTCATTCCTAGCAAAGTGCCCAGCAAACGGCACGGCTTAAATCAACATCTGACATAAGAGAAATGACCGACTCCCAACTACCAACAATTGGGAAACATATGAGGGGAAAAAAAGTTTTCCACTAAATCAATAGTTGAGGTAGTTCTAAAACCCCATAATAAGGTTGTGGGAAAACTTGTTTCTCAACTATAAAACCAATGTAAGGAAATAAAAACACTAAACCCAACACAACTAATTCAAAAGATTAAAAATATATATACACAAGTGTTTCCTAATGAAAAGAGATTCATCCATTTGACAAAGTTCCAACTTCTGATTAAAACAAGCATCTGAAAGACTAGAACTTTTGCTTTCAAATCTGTTTTTTAATAGGTGGTATTTCTACATGGAAGTGTTTGATAACAGGACCACGTGTGTCTTAACTTTAGTTTCAACAGTATGTTAACTTTTATACAAAAACAGTTTTTTTCTTACCAGCTGTCATGTCATTCATGAGTCTTAAGCAGTTTAAGCCAACAATCTGCGCAGCATCTAAGACAGATCGCCTCTCAGCATCTGTGAAGAAAGAAGGGACCTGCAAACAAGAAGGGAAAAAACTTTAACTTACCTAGAAAACCAAAATACATACAAATCCCTTACAACCACCAGCGATCAATTCACAATAGTCCAGCTAAACAGGTGCCTAGCCATGTCATGAAAGAGAAGGACTTTAAGTTTCTGGCGAGTTCTTTAAGAAACAGTAACTACTTTTGAGAAGATTGCCCTAAAATTTTAAGTATCAGGTTTATTATAAATTATAAATTTTAACCTGAAATAAAAACTAATCAAGATATTCATAAGATATATTACCAATTCTTTAAATCTAACAAAGTTTTACATTTAAGTGGAAGAAATACTACTTCTAAAGTGGTCGTATTTCTACTGACATTTGGAAATTATTCTGCTAAGTCATCATTAAATGTAATTACACTATAAAGACTACAGAAATTTAAAGATAATACAAAGTTAATTCTAGCCACTGCCCTTTGATTTGCTATTCGTTGGATTTAAGCATTAGTAGATGGGGTATCTTTTAATTCAGCAGACCTGAATTAAGGTTACAAAAATGCAACTTTTTTTGTCAAAGCCTATTGATTTTTTTAAGAGGAAGAACAAAAAGCAGCTCAAGGGATAGTTTCTAACGGTGCTGTCTTCTACCTAGATGAACCCTTTTGATCACTTTCTAGGACACCATTTTAACTAGCACATTCTTCCAGAAGAGCATCTAATAATACATTCACATTATCACTTAACTGGAAAGTACCTAAGAAAAAACTTGGTACAGGAGCTTCCACATTTTATCCCTAGGTATCTATAAATGCTTCGCAAAGAGTGCCAAGAGCAAAGGTCTCTGCTCACCTTTCCAATCAGAACCCTACTTTCTGCAGTTTTCCATATGAGGTTATTTAAAGGGAAGTGGGGGAGGAGGAAGGACCACTGACTCAAAACTATAACTTTGTGCTAAGTCACTTCAGTCATGTCTGACTCTGTGTGACACTGTGGACTGAAGCCCGCCAGGCTCCTCTGTCCATGGGGTTCTCCAGGCAAGAATACTGGAGTGGGTTGCCATGCCCTCCTCCAAGGGATCTTCCTGATCGAGGGATTGAACCCACGTATCCTGCATTAGCTGGTGGGTTCTTTACCACTAGCACCACCTGGGAAGCCCCTCTCTAACAGCATTTCTCCAAGATATTCCTTTAGTAAAACACTTTCTATCCTACAAGAGAAACTTCAGCCTTTCTGCCTCTCTTATCTCAGGATTCTCTCATATCCCAAGGTGCATGACCATAAAGGCTCCTGATGGGTCTGGGCAGGTCACCCTGCCAATAAGAGAGGGTTCCTGTCCACTGTAAATCCTCCTGAATAACTTAATTATCAACTGTCCATTGAAGTATTGAGTTTACCAATGCTAAAAACCTGGGTTCTGTCACTACTGGTTGGTTACATTTTCTTTTTAAAGATATTTTTTATGTGGATCATTTTTATTTTTTATTTTAATAAAATATTCTATTTAACCCAACGTATCCAAAATATTTCATATTCTTTATTTTATATTAACTCTTTAAAACCTGATGTGTATTTTATGCATACAGCACATCTCAGTTTTGACTAGCTCCTTCTCAAGTGCTCAGAAGCCATGTGTGGCCACTGGCTACCATACTAGAGAATACAGATTTAGAACCCTAGTAATTTAAGGATATAAGAACCTTAAAGTCATTTAATCTTTACCATAATAAACTTCTGATTTTCACCACATGAAAATTCTAACCCAGAAGAATAAGTAAGTTACTGACTCAGGTCAAATGTTAAGTTCTCTTTTCAGAGTACATTACCCCATAATTTTTCCATTTATTGGACATCTTTAGGGACCATCAGGCATATCACCATTTGTGAAGTATATACTGGAAGACTTGATAAAATTCTGCTAGCAGTTCAAAAACATTTAAGGCATGAAATCTTTTTTGAGTGATGTAGACCATTTTTAAAGTCTTTACTGAATCTGTTACAATACTGCTTCTGTTTTAGGTTTCGGCTTTCTGGCCTTTAGGCATGTAGGATGTTAGCTCACAGAACCTGCACCCTCTGTGCTGGAAGGTGAAATCCCAACCGCTGACCGCCAGGGGAGTCCCTAGGTAAAACTACCGCTCACCAAGAACTCACTGGTTCCCATGTGTGGGTGAAATCTCTCATGGATGTATACAATTGTCTCTCAATACGGTGACTAACTTCAGCATCCTCCAACTTGATCAGCCAGTCTATATTTTCAAAAAGCCCAACAGGAGATTTTGATATGCACCACCACACAAAAAACTTTGCAACTTCTGGCTAAAGATAGCATTCAAACCTACTCTGCAATGCTGCTCAACACTGCAGTGATACAGTGCAGCAGAATTCTGATCTCTGGTAGTAGAACAGCTTTCACACATTTAATACTAAAAAGTAACACGAAGAAGGCAAATTAAAATACAACACATTGCCTTGCTGAATTCTACTTACTGAAATAACACAATCTGTTACTGGCTTCTTGAGGTTGTTTTCAGCAGTTTCTTTTAACTTAGTCAACAGCATGGCTGTGATCTGCTCCACACTGAACAGATGTTCTTCATCCATGTACATCACCTGTGTTGAGGAAAGAAAATGCTCTCATTACTGCAGTCCTCAAAGCTACATGCTACTAATATTAATGTCCAAACATCATTACATATTCTCTTCCAGAAAACCTTTATTGTTTTGGCTGTTTAAAAGGACGAAAGGGAAAAAGAAAGAGAAAGTGGATAGGAAAGCAAAGCAGAAGGAAAAAAGAAATATTCTTGCCCAGAGATGAAGAGGAGAAACAAAGCTGGGCACGTTTTCCCCTACCCAAAGTACTAGACCAAGCACTCTAGACAGCAGTGGAGTTCCAATCTCACCGAAGAGATGAATCACGGAGACAAATATGATTTTGTGTAGATCATAAGACAGGAATGCCTCTGTAGTTTAAAAAAAGGTTTCTGCTTGTATTACACTAGAGCTCTCCCAACAACTGCGAACGAGCTACAGTGAACAGACTGCTTTTGATACGACAACACAATTTAGATTTCTTTAGACACCAGAAATTCTACATTTTTCTAATTGCCAAGATGTTATAAGAAACACAAACTAAGTTTTATAGCAGTATATACCATCCGAGTTAATTCTTCAAGGATGATTTAAACATAGACCCATAGTTTAAGAAAAACCAGATAAAAAATAAAAGACCACCTTGTCCAATTAGAGAAACCGAGTTAAATACTTACTAAGAATTAAGTACTTTTCTCTGTAGATGAACTGAACAGTTTCTTAGTAAGGAATCTAATGTTGTTCAATTCAATTACCTTTATCCCAACTCCACCATTTTTCATCGGAACCAGATCATAACTTAAGTTTTCCTTCTCCTTTTGAATGAAGGGGTCATTGAATGCTCGGCCATGAAACCTCTTAAAATTAGACACTGTATTGTTTGCATGAGTGATTTGCTGGAAAAGAAAAAAAAAATTAAATTCTAATTTCAACATCTATCACTAGCTATAGCAATTAAAAAGCAAGTCACTTGTTCAACTCAAATCACCAGGATATAAGTAACTTGCCCAAGAGCCCTGAATTTCTCCACCAATGAATACACTTTATTTTCTCTCCTTTTCCTACAGAAATGCCAGGAGGGAAGCAGTGAGAGGAATACACACACAGGCTTCCAAATCTGCAAGATGAACTCAAAGGTAATGAAACTATCAACTAAAACTCTGAACAAGCCCCAAGAACTTTATGTATCACTTTACTTCATTCCTTTTCTCCCACCGAACTTGTTTTATACCTAACGAATAACTGAAAAAGGGTAATTAGAAAGCCCTAGAGTCCAATCACATTTTTCTAAAAAGGAGTTAACTGTTATAGTCTATTAAGTCGCTAAGTGGCCAGGATAAGTTATTCTGAGCCACAAAATGTATGGATTGCTACTTTTCCTATCAACAGCATGGAATATGAATAATCTATACCAAAAAGCAGAAAAGGTAAGGATAGACAGTGGTTCCATGGTGTAAGGCTGAGCACTCTGGACTCTGAAAAGGTAAGGATAATTCAGTTTCCATATGAGGAAATGCTTTCAACTAACTGTAGGTATTTTTTATGGTTAGGCTCTGGATATACAAAAGTCACACTTGATAGCATACTTCACTCAAAGATGTCAGCAGTGGGAATCTTATTTAAAGCACAAAAATAATTACAATAAAAGATGAAAAACTAAGACTTCTAAAGTGACTAGTTTGCGAACAGCAACACAGTTCACTGTTTACTTCTGTCTCTGATCTACTTCTTATAAAGGGGAAAAATACAGCTTGGCAACACAAGCTTTCAAATAATATGGAATATTTCAAACAATGGAGATTCTGGAACTGAGATGACAGATGTCTAGTACCCTACAGGCTAGATCGAAGCCTCAGTGGATTCTCCTTGTTTAACAATGCAGTGGCTCTCAGGTCTGGGATGTGAGTCTTCTCTATAGCCAGCCAGGGAGGCTGCTACCTCACCAGTCTCTCCCTTCTGAGTAGGTCACTCTGAGTGGCATGCCCATTTCTCTTCCCTGCTCTGTCTTTTCTTTCATTCCTCTCTTCCAACCAGCCGTGACACAGAATTCCAGCGTTTATATAGAGTTTTGTTTCCTTTGTAGCAATACTATTTTTTGTATTTAAAAGAATTTTTCAACCTTTTTTTAATTATGTAAATCTGATGTATAACCTTGTGTAGGTTTAAGGTATACAGAGCATGTTTACTCTGGTATCCTTACATATATAGGACTGCTTTCAGTCACCTTCTTAGATTTTCATATTTATTTTTTCTCCCTAACCCCAAAAATTCGTTATAATGTGAGCCCTAAATGGGAGTCACATAGGTAAATTGTCAAGTCCTCTTAATAAGTAAAATTAATTCCAATAACTTATTTAGCCTAATATATCTAAAATACTGTCATTTCAACATGTACTCATTGTAGAAAACTGATGAAATGCTTTTCTTTTTTATTTCATTTTAAGCCTTCAAAATTGCATATATTTCATACTCTGCATTTTAACCCAGATTTTAGGCACATCTCAAGTGCTCAAGAACCATATTTAATGGCTACTCTATAGGATACCACAGGCCTAGACAACAAGTTCTCCTTAATTACTAACTTGAAAATGCTCTTAAACAACAGAACTTCTTAGAAGTTCCTTCTATAAAAGGAATCTTTAACTCTTAAATGAGTATCATGAGAAACTTCACATGAAAGAATTTCATGTACCTCATTTTAAAAAATCAAATGTCTTAGAAAATAGGATACACATTAAAAACTAAGGTTGGAGAATTACAGAGTTAAAGTATATCTTATTCAATAAAACAAAAGGAAGAGAAAAGGAAAATAAGGATGTAAGGGTTCATAAGTGGAGTAGGAAATGGCAACCCACTCCAGTATTCTTGCTTGGAAAATTCCATAGACACAGAAGCCTGACCGGCTACAGTTGATGGGGTTGCAAAGAGTAGGACATGACTGAGCGACTGAACATACATGCAAGGGCTCATGAGAATTACTTGCATTATAGTCCACACACTCAAAAACAGATAGGCTCAGGTATTTCATATTCTTGTATGTTTCTGAGATTTTATTTTTAAAACGTCTACTTTTAAAAATGATCAGAATCCTCTTGAACATACCTGATTTTTGGCTGCAACTCCAATTGTTCTGTTTTTTGATCCAAATGATATGACTGATCTAGAAAAGATGAAAAAAGCCCATGTTTCACAAATGTTTCTTAACTGACACGAGAAAAATTCTATATATTTCCATTTTTAGGCAAGGGGGACACAATTTAGCACAAGTTTGGAGTCTAAAGCTTTGGTCAGCTCCTCTATGAGGGCCCAACTTAACTGCTACTCTGAGAATCCTATCAGTGGCAGCCATACTCCCACTACTCCAACCCCAGCTCCCACTCCAGACTGCTCAAGGCTCAGAGGACATTTTCCAAGAGCACAAGTACCAGCATAATTCTCCAGGCCCCAATGGTTAGGAAGTGGACATTTACTCTGAAAATGATTTGAACAGTTACAGTGTATTATTAACTTGGTCCTAGACACCACTGACAAAAATATGGCAGTTATCAACTTCATAGAAATCTAAACATCACTATCCTACCTACTGCTGTTCTAATAAGCCATTTGACTCTTCAGAAAATTTTTATATAACGAGAAACAAGTGGGCCTCAATTATGCTTCCGGAATTTAAAAGCACAAAAGAGGGTCCTATACAGAAGACTCTACTTGAGCAAGTCAAGTAAAAATGATGCAGAGCAAGTACCACAACAGAACCAAGTACAAATGCTGAGCAAAATGACTGAATAATCAGTGACATTTTAAGTCAGCTTTTAAGAGATGAAGTGACTTGTAACTGTGAAATAGCCTTCAGAGCAGTGGGAACAGAATGGCAGCACAGAGCAGAGACAAGCACAAGAGTCTTGTCAGAAGGATGGAAGTGAATTAGGTTTCAGATTAGAAGGCGGAAAAAGAGTAACTGCCATAGGAGCAAAGTGGGAATACATTGAGGGCGTTAAATACCAAGCCGAATCAAATTCAAATTTGCTATAATAGAGACATCTCAGACCTAAATCATCTGAGCAGGTGCTGAATAGCCTCCGAAAAGCCAGAGAACTGTTGGGGCAAAGGCTGGACCTTTAAGATACCTTCTGAAAACAGTCACTCCCAATTCAAAGCAAATATACAGTTAGCCGACTAATTTACTCATTTTCCAAGGGGAGAATAAAATTAATTTCACCAAACAAATTAATAGTAGCCAATGCAGTTGAGTCAAACATCTATTACATAAAATATTAAACTCCAATACTGCCCTCCGCTTGTATTTTTTGAGAGACACATCTGTCATCTTTAGTTTCACAGTGATCTCTATAACCACAAATACAAATTTTTTCCTGCAATAGCTTTGCTTCCTTTTATTGGACGAAAGAGAACAAAGATATAAACTGCCCCTAGGCATGAAAACCTGAGATTCTGTCTTTTTCCTTACTATATACTCCAATCAGAGACGTTGGCACAGCTAAAGAAGACTGTAGATTTATAAAAAGGTTGATGCATGAGATGCTTAAGGAATAAGTCTTCCTATTGGTACTGACACTGTCTCTGGGTATTTTCTCATTTCCATTCACTTTTATAAATGTTCATCTGCACTCAAATATTGATAGAAGCCCAGTCATTTCACCTCTGGGCTCAATGCTTCATTCCTTATACATTATATTCAAAAATTAAGACCCTCTCCAAAAAAAGTTGCTTTTTAAAACGTTACCCTTTGCCCACCCCATGCCGCTGTAGAATATACCGTTTAATTCAGTGACAACATGCAGTTCTAGTGCACAAGTGTGCAATTTTTATTTTCTCTTATTTAAGCTGTGCAAAATTTAAAAAAAAAAAAAAACTAGAACACGATTCCTCTATAATGGCTTTCATAAAACGAGCAAAAAGATCATTTACATCTTTCACTAATGATCCGAGCGTAAGAAGATACATTCATCTATCAGAGCAGTGAGTCTGTGGTCGCTAACAACAATCCACTGGCTCACAGCACAAGCAGCAGCACACAGGCTCTGGAAGCTTCCAGCTCATTTCGAGATTCACAATGCGGAAGAAAAGGCTCGGCAGCCCCAGCTCTGCGGTGCGCAAAGACAGGCTAGGAAAGAGGGGGACGAGCTGGGGGCGGCTCAGCCAGCTCCGAGAAGCCGGGTGGGGAAACGGGGGCAGCCGCGGAAAGAGGTGGCAGAGACTTCTCGCCAAGAAAAGGGAGCCAAGTCTCCGGCTTGGCCCCCGACCGGCTCCCAGGAGGAAGCCCGCCCGAAGTGACCACCCCGGGGAGACTCGATCCTCGGGCTTCCCTTGGCCCCCGCGAATCCCAGACACCCCGTCTCCGATATGCGGCTGCAGGCGCCCTCCCCTACCCGGCGGCCAGGCAGCCCGCATCCCGATCCCCACTGAGGGGAGCACCGCTCCCAACACCGCGCTCCGTTTGCCGCCGGCGTTCCGCGGCCAACCACAAGCCTGGGTTCCCCGGGACCCCCAGCCCCCGCCGGCTGCCCCCCCTATCAGGCTCCCACTTACGGGGTGCATCGGTCGCTGAACTCGTTGGCGATGGTCTCGATGCCCCCTGCCCGGGCCACCGCGATATAGCAGCTTTGCGAGCCCACGTCCAGCCCCACCACCGACATGGCCGGCTCTCGGTCCGCCTCCTCCTCGGCTCTGTATGAGTCTGGGTCTGCGTCCTCCTGGCCGCCGCTTCCTGCCCCGGCCGCGCTCGGCTCCCGTGGGGTCCGCTCCTGTCACGCGAACGGACGGACACACGGACAGCCTGCCGGTCTGGCGCCTCCGGCTTCCCGGGGACAGTGGTGGTTCGCAGAGCAGTAGCCACAGGAGAAGGCGGCGCTCGGTGTCCGCGAGTCGCTCCGCAGCTCGGGCTGCCGGCCGGGATATTCCGCCGCTCGCTCACCGGCGCGCCGCTGAACTACCAACCCAGAAGGGGAGGTCCCAGAGCCTCAGCCTTATGTATCTCACTGATCGGAACTTTCCAGAATCTGCGGCATTTACTCACCGGCGCCTCCACCGGCCCCTCCACGTGCTACTTCCGCTTCCTTCTTCTCGAGCCTTCTCGAAAGATTCTACCCAATG
>NW_011494628.1:1449000-1454472 GCF_000754665.1 Bison bison bison
GGGGGCCGCCCGCCGTTGCCATGGCAGCCAGAAAGCCACTCCTGCGCTATTGGCTCAAGCTGGCCAGGCTGACCCGCCTACGCCCCCGCCCGCCCTAGCTAGAGGCTCTTTGCCGTCCTAATAAAATGGGCAACGAAGAATGACTCGAAAAAAATTGTAATCTTCGTAATGTACAAGTGGGCGATGGTGTCTGACCCTTAGATCGGGAGAGGAGGCTCAGGTGGCGGAGACACACACCCCCACTTCTGCGGAGACCCGAGACCCCCGTCCACTGGGGAGGCTGGCCAGTTGTCACAGAGCATTTCGGGAACCGTAGTCCAGCTGGGAGTCAGTGTCGCCTTGCATGCTGGGATGTGTAGTCCTGGTCGCGGTGCGTGCTGGGAGCTGGCTTTGTCTTGGGAGGCTCTCGGGAGAGGCCGTTGTTTCTCTGCTGCTCTTGCGCGCTTTCTCCAGCTACAGCGTTGTTTTGTTTGCGTGCTTGTTCGGTATCCGCTTCTATTATTGTCTTGATTACGCCACAGCTGGTGAATTATGAATTAGAAGAAGAAATTTCCGTTTCAACTTCTAGTAACAATCCTAGAATTTGTGTTAAATGCTCTTGTATTCACCAGCGGCAGGACATTCTTTTGTGGAATAAAATATCAGCGTTTTCGTTTTACTTTTTATAAGCGAATTTTAGGTGTGGCGTAATTTGGAAAGCTATCTGTGGTACCACTTTCTGCTTAATTTTGCTCCATCTGACTTGAACAGACATTATTCTGCCCTGCCACTCCCAAGCCAAAATGATAAGTTTTGCTTTTCGCTTGGTCTGAAACAGCTTTTGTTTCTTTCCCTGAAAAGCTATATCCCTGTTACTTATTTTTTATTAGAAGGTGAGCATTAAAAATGGGGGGAGGGGGGAGTGGCAGTTTGCTGCTATTATTAATCTTTTATACCTTTCGGTGTCTTTTTAAGTTTGCTTTTTGCCGACTCTCAGATACATAAAGATATATGAAATATGTAGAAATTTAGACCTGAAGTTAGAAAAATTAAGAGTAAGGCAGTCTAGGGGAGCGGGGAGGATATATGTAATCTTACACCCATTCACCTTCTTGTTTGGCAGAAACCAATGCAACGTTGTAAAGCAATTATCCTCCAATTAAAAAAAAAAAAAAAGGCAACAACAGTGTGGCGGTCCTCTAGAGACAAGACTGGAAGGCCAAGTTTACCTTACAAATAAAGTCAATTGTACCCGTTGGCTCAGACAAGCTAGATAATGTTACATGCTTCAGTTAACTCACCTTCAAGGTGGGAAGAATTTAATAAAGGTGATTGTATTCATAAATTTGAAAGTACAGTTAGCTATATTTATTTTTTGTTATTTTTTGTTTTGCCTCCCCTACCCCCGGCTTTTTTTTTTTCTGCATATCAAAACCTTATATTGAAATCCGTGGGGACTTTCTTGGCTGTCCAATAGTTAAAGACCCCTCTTCCACTGCAGGGGGCACGGGTTCTATCCCTGATCAGGGAACTAAGATCCCTCTTGCCACATGTCATGGCCCCCAAAAAAATTTTTTTCCCTGGAATCATAGCACTTTTGAACAGAAATAGAACTTTGAGATTTTTTTTTCTTGGTCTGCTTCCCACATTTATATGAGGAAACTGTTGTGCAGAAAGGAGAAAGGAACAGTTCTCGGTCTTTGGAGCCAGAAGAATTTGGATCAGGTTCAAATCCTGGGCAATACTGATATGCTTTATAATATAGCTTACAATACCACCAGGCCTCCTGAAGGTAGACTTTATGGGCATGAATCCTGGCCATATATATTTCTCAGTAATTGCCAGCTCTGTGACCTTGAGATAATTACTAAGCCTTCCTGTGCCCGGCCCTACAGGATATGTGTAATGATTAAAAGGACATGTAAAGCACTAAACATACGTCATTATTGCTTGGTTTTCATTTAATATTCTTCATATTCTCCCTTGGGCTTCAGTTCAATATGGGTAAAATGGACATATACCTATCTTTTCGGGAGTTTGGAAGGGTTAGATATAAATAAAGCATCTAGTTTGGTAGTAGATATTCAGTTGTTGCTTAGCAGCTACGTCTTATCTAACAATTTTGTAGCCTCCCAGGCTCCTCTATCATGGGGTTTCCCAGGTAAGAATATTGGGGTGGGCTGTCTTTTCCTTCTCCAGAGGATCTTCCCAACCCTTTTCTTCTGCACTGACAGATGGATTCTTTACCACTGAGCCGCCAGGGAAGCTCAGATATTCAGAAAGTTGTTGTAGTAGTAATGCGGCTGCTGCTAAGTCGCTTCAGTCGTGTCCGACTCTGTGTGACCCCATAGACGGCAGCCCACCAGGCGCCCCCTTCCCTGGGATTCTCCAGGCAAGAACACTGGGGTGGATTGCCATTTCCTTCTCCAATGCATGAAAGTGAAAAGTGAAGGTGAAGTCGTTCAGTCGTGTCCGACTGGTAGCAACCCTATGGACTGCAGCCTTACCAGACTCATCCGTCCATGGGCTTTCCTAGGCAAGAGTACTGTAGTGGCTTGCCATTGCTTTCTCTCTGTATTAGTAATACTATTCAAGAAAAGCAAGTGCCAGAACTTTGAGCTCAACTCATACTGTTGATGCTGAGTTGTACATTTGTATAGCCCTCTTGTATTTAATCAGCCCACTTATTTATTTATTGAAACAGGTGAATGAGTGGGGGCCATATGAACCATCATATGTATTATCTAATGATGCATTTATGACATGCTTGAAATCCTTATCATTTTTATTACCTTACTGTATTTTATTTATTTTGATTTATTATGTTTTTTATATATATACAGTTTCTCACACTTTTTATTATAGTGTGAGAAATTTTAGAATGAAACCAAATAAAAGTAATCCCAACAGATTGCTGTCATTGTAGATCCAGAGGTAAACAGGGAATGAAGGTGACTTTATCCTAAGTCTGCTGGTGGCTGCCACTGCAGTTACTGGGTTTTTTCCCCCATATGTGTCTTAAAGAACAAAGAGGGTTTTCAAACCTGGAAACAGAAACAGCTCCCAAAGAGGAACAATGATGAGGACTTCCTTGGCAGTCCAATGGATAAGACTCAGCACTTCCAATGCAGGGGGCATGGATTCTATGGCTGGGCAGGGGGCTAGGATATCACATGTTATGCCACATGGCAAAAAAAAAAAAAAAGATAAAAATTCAAACATTAAGAAAAGAAAAGCCCAAATCAAAATGTCAAAAGATAATGTGCAGTAGATGTAAAGGGCTGTGACAGACTTCCTTGAAAGGAAGGAAGAGATGAGCAAAGAGTGGATATATAGACAGAATAATATACATGAAAGTGCTCATGACTTTCAGCTTTTGATGTGAGCCAGTACATTGTGGTCTCCTCTGTATTCAGCAAGCTGCCGAGTGCTGGAGGTTACAGAAGTATCAAAGTTGTTCTAAATCAGGGTGCCTTTGGTAAAGCTTCTCTGTAATGTCAGTACCTGAAATCTTGTCCATTTCAGTCTCTTTCAGTATCTGCTTTCTAAAGGGTTTCTTTTTTTTCCTTCTCATACATTAACTTGAACTTTATTCTTTAAAAATTAATTGGTACTCATAGATTCTATTTTGTCTTGTTTTTAAGTCCATCCTAAAGGAGATCAGTCCTGAATATTCATTGGAAGGACTGTTGTTGAAGCTGAAACTCCAATACTTTGGCCACCTGATGCGAAGAGCTGACTCATTTGAAAAGACCCTGATGCTGGGAAAGATTGAAGGCAAGAGGAGAAGGGGAAGACAGAGGATGAGATGGTTGGATGGTATCACCGACTCAATGGACATGAGTTTGGGTAAACTCCAGAAGTTGGTGATGGACAGGGAGGTCTGGCGTGCTGCAGTCCATGGGGTCTCAAAGAGTCGGACACGACTGAGCGACTGAACTGAACTGAACTAAGTCATGTTAGATCACCTAAAAATAGAAATACATGGAAAAATCCTGAAGAAAACCAAGACTATATGGGTTTTTTTTCTTCTAACCTACAAAGGATCATCATATTTTATAACAAATGTGGTGAAGCTAAAACTTAAATCATGGGATAATGCTCATATCTGTCCCTCCAAGCTCTCTGAGACCCGGTTCCCCTGGAGCACACGAGGCCTTTCACATGACCTGGAAGCTTCTGTGCTTGTCTAGTCTATAGAAATCTCTTCCTCAGGTTCCTGGCTAGGCCAGCTTCTTATCACTCTTCAAGGCTCAGTATAAATCTCATCTCCCACAGAAGTTTCTGAATGCCAACCTATAAGCACATCACCCTTCCCCAAGGAATACCCAGTGTTTGTTTAGTTATTAAGGTGAACTTGGCACCAGAGGGTAGTCACTATTTGGCTTGAGCCAATCAGCACATTCATTCCTCTCAACCATAGTCATTGGTTCAAGGGTAAGCATGTGACCTACTCAGCCCAACCAGGTGACTCTCAGTACCATCACTTAGAAAGTAGAGATGGGGGAACTTCCCTGGTGGTCCAGTGGCTAAGACTTCATACTCCCAGTGCAGGGGGCTGGGGTTTGATACCTGTTTGGGGACCTGGATTCTGCATGCCAAAAATAAGAGTGTGCATGCCACAACCAAAGATTCTACATGCTGCAACCAAGACCCAGCACAGCCAAATAATTTTTAAAGGAGAAAGATAGTAGGGATGGGAGCCTTACCTCTCTGCCCTATCCATCTTTGTGCCCACCTCCTCCTGTTTCCTCCAGGCATGATCTTGTGAGGTTATGATGTCACAGTGATGTTACCATCCTCAAAAGGAAGCTGCAGTGTGGAGTTGGATAGACATTGGAACCAGGGGTCTAAGCCCACCTCAAAACCCACCCCACCTCTGCTTTGAGTTCCATGAACCATACATTTCCTTACAGTTTAAGTCAGTTTGAATTGGGAGTTTGTTACCTGCTGACGGGCTTCTCTGGTGGCTCAGATGGTAAAGAATCCACCTGAAATGTAGGAGACCCAGGTTCAATCCCTGGATCAGGAAGATCCCCTGGAGAAGAGAATGGCAACCCACTCCAGTATTCTTGCATGAAGAATCCCATGGACAGAGGAGCCTGGTGGACTACAGTCCATGGGGTTGCAAAGAATCGGACATGAATGAGCAACTAACACTTTATCTGCTGACAAAAATATCCTAATCTCTGTAAGGGAGGGGCTTCCTTGGCTCTATTATCTGAAGTGTCTCCTGCTTACCCAGTTATCCTCTATTGTTAATCCATTTATTTCCTTTCCAGTGTGTACCACAAGCTGCAATTATCTTGCTTATTTATTTATTCATTAACTAATTTTTTTCTTTTTCAATTGTATGGCTCAGAAAGTCATGACCTTGTTTCTCTTATAAACTTATTAGGGAAAAGGGATATGTATCAGTTTTCCTGTAACACAGGCTTTTTTCACCTGTTGACGTATTAGACCAGATAATTCTTGGGGGTGTGTGTGGGGGGG
>NW_011494628.1:1454572-1457925 GCF_000754665.1 Bison bison bison
TCCTGTGCATTATAGGATGTTTAGGAGCATCCTAGGCCTCTACCCACTAGATACTAGTAGTAGCAACTCTCCACCCCACCCCACCCCAGACTGTCCCTGATTAAGACCCACAGCTGTAAGATTTTATTTAAGCTTCATTGGTTCAAAAAGGACATAGTCATTTTTAAAAAATATTTATTTGTTTTATTTGGCTGACCTGGTCTTAGTTGCAGCATGCAGGAGCTGGTCTAGTTGTGGCATGCAAACTGTTAGCTGCAGTGTGTGGAACTGAGTTGCCTGATCTAGTTCCCTGACCCCAGGGATCAAACCTGGGCCCCTGGGAAGCGCAGAGGCGTAGCCCCTGGACCACCAGGGAAATCCCCAAAAGGCATAGCCTCAGGACATGTTTTTGAGAGAAAACAAAGCAATGTTTGATTTCTGAACCACAGAGACTAAGAGATGGGAAGAATGATGACCTCATTATGAATGAAACAGGCAACGTCAGCTTGTATTTGGTTCAGTAGATGAGGAGGGGTAGGCTGCCCCCCATTTAGCTACAGGACATGCTGGTTGTTGTAAAAACGTGACCTGTCCACTCCAAGGTGTTCATTTTGACTGCAATTGAGAAGTATTTTCGTGATTATAAATTATTTCCCTCAGGCAAGTATGTATAACTCACCACCTTTCCTTTCCTTAGTTTTTCCTTGCTCTTGAAGTAATAATTTGAATGCTTGCACACTTGCTGAAAATTATTAAATAATCATTTCTGATTACCTTAACCATCCTGCTTTACTAGAAAAAAAGAAAGAAATTTAGCGTTTGAATAACCAGGATCATTGCGGCCTTACATTCTCATTTTTCACCCTGAAAACTAAATTCACATGCCATAAATAGATCCCTTTTTCTCTTTTCTTTGTTTCTTCAACACGTGGGAGGAAAAGCAAAGGAAGAAAGAGGCGCCTGTGTCTGCTGTGTTCTGAACTGTAATGGGGTCAAGTCTTAAATATGAGTCATTTTAGTACAGACTGTTTGGATTTGCCTTGTTGAAAGGAAGCACCTTCCTTTCAACAAGGAAATAACCATCAAAATGTTGGTGGTGTTTTTTTTTTCTTTGAATCAGATAAATTCTGAAACCAGGATATTTCTGTGCTCCAGAGATGTTAGCATTTATGATGGATGCCATCGGTGGATGGCACGTTAAGTTCTTGAACCCAAGGGTGTATTCAGTTCCTCCCGATCAATTAACAATCCACTCAGGAGGGTGGGAGTGGTAAAGTGAATAGCATTTTTCAGGATTTGTTTTTATCAGTCATGTCTATTCTTACCTCGTTTGTACCACATGAAATGAAATCCCACCTTCAAGACACTTTGGAAGAGCTGGCCACCTGATGGCAAAGTGAAATCTTGGCAAGAATGGATAAAATCACTAACAGTCAGTTGTCTCATGGTGGACAACTAGAAAAGTGTGGAAGAGAGAACTAAGGGTCATGCAAATTAAAATTACTTTGTGTGCTGTGCTTTGTCACTCAGTCCAGGGGATCTTCCCAACCCAGGGATTGAACCCAGGTCTCCCAAATTGTAGGCAGATTCTTTACCAGATGAGCTACCAGGGAAGTCCTTTAATTCCCTTTTAATTACAAAGCATAAAAAGCAAAAAGGGTATTTCTTACAATGCCAGTGTTTGTTTAGTTATTAACAACTAAACCCTGGCACCAGAGGGTGGTTACTGTTTGGCTTGAGTCAATCAGCACATTCATTCTCCTTGACCATAGTCATTGGTCAAGAACACCAGGCTTCCCTGTCCTTCACTATCTCTTGGAGTTTGCTCAAACTCATGTCCATTGAGTTGGTGATGCTATCTAACCATTTCATCGTCTGTCATCCCCTTTTCCTCCTGCCCTCGATCTTTCCCAGCATCAGAGTCTTTTCCAGTGAGTCGGCTCTTCGCATCAGGTGACCAAAGTATTGGAGTTTCAGCTTCAGCATCAGTCCTTCCAATGAATATTCAGGGTTGATTTCCTTTAGGATTGGCTGGTTTGATCTCCTTGCTGTCCAAGTGACTCTTGAGAGTCTTCTCCAACACCGCAGTTTGAAAGCATCAATTCTTCGGCACTCAGGCTTCTTTATAGTCCAGCTCTCACATCCATACATGACAACTGGAAAAACCATAGCTTTGACTGGATGGACCTTTGTCAGCAAAGTAATGTCTCTATTTTTTAATATGCTGTCTAGGTTGATCATAGCTTTTCTTCCAAGGAGCAAGCATCTTTTAATTTCATGGCTGCAGTCACTGTCTGCATTGATTTTGGAGCCCAAGAAAACAAAGTCTGTCATGGTTTCCATTTTTTCCCCATCCATTTACCATGAAGTGATGGGAGCGGATGCCATGGTCTTAGTTTTTTTGAATGTTGAGTTTTAAGCCAGCTTTTTCACCCTCCTCTTCCATCCTCATCAAGAGGCTCTTTAGAATGATGAGGCACTCCAAAATTATTGCACCTTCCTTCTGGCTGCCTTCTCCATCAGCAAGCGCAAGGTTTAAGGTATGTTCAGGGGAGCAAATGCTTCCAAAAAAAAACAGTATTGCTCTTAGGAATCTGGTATTGCTGACTAAGGACCCTGAAACCAGCTATTTAAATTGTGAAATGTTAAGTGTGTTATTCCTGAGGCAGTTTGTAAATTGCTATTTTTTTTTTCTTTTCTTTTTCTTCTTCTTTTCTGGGGGGAGCCTCACCACAAGGCTTGCAGAATCTTGACTCCCCGACCAAGCACTGACCCTGGCAGTGGAAGCACCACCTCCTAACCTAGATTGCTGGGGAATTCCCTGTAAACTGTTGTTTTTCATTAAACAAAAAATAAGGACACTCCACAAATACATTATTGCACTTTATTTTATGCTAGCAAAATGTCTCCTCTGAGGAGTTCACCATTTATCAACTCTTTTCATTTTTTGACGGTATAAATTCTTCGCCTTTGTCAATTAAAGACACTCGTCATCCAGCTCTACAAGGATTCAGTCATTAACCACTGCAGTTTCTGACCTTCAGTACATCTTGAAAGTTCAGGATAGAGATCAGGATGAAGCCCTCTGTGCTCTGGGAGAACTGGCAGAACAGGCCTTAAGCACAGATATTTTTCAGGAGAAAATTTCATGAACCAATTTCTTGCATCTTCTCATACTTAGAAAAGCACTAAAATCATTAAGGTATCTGTGCCTAGTGACTAGCAGTAACCTTTTATCTACCAAGATATGTGCTTAGTTGCACGTCCCCCTTCTTGAAAATCACATGAAACAGAGCAGGACCCTACGGTTCTCCCCACCCTTCCCATGTCTTCAGCCTGCCTTTTGTGTGTAGATAAACTTTAGCCAAAGAATA
>NW_011494628.1:1458025-1458545 GCF_000754665.1 Bison bison bison
GAGAAGTGAGAAAATGCAAAAAAAAAAAAAAAAGGAAAACATTCCAACAAGATTAAATAATAAGAGTTTAGTCATTAAGCATAGTCAAGCACTTTCGTCCCTCCTAAGGGCTACAGATAATATTCTGAGCCATGTCCTGTGAACTTTCTTATGGATACTGAAACCCCCATCAGGCAGAGAAATTAACTACATGATGACAAGACTGGACACGACATAGCTGCCACTATTCTGAGAGCCAGCCTCAAAGAGATGGGAGCAAACCGACCCCGGAACTAAAGGCTAACTGTACTTAAAACAGGATGCTGCTGCTCAGGCCACCGATGACTAATTTCAAAATGACTGTCAGAGCTGACTGTGCTGTTTCTGCATGCAGCCACCTCCCTCCAACTATAAAAGTTCTTGCCCGGATTGTCTATGGGAAGGATCAGCCTTTGTACAGGAGTCCATGGACTCCACTGGTGACAGGCCTCTAAACTAAAGCAAACTTTCCTTTCCACCACCCAGGCCTCTTTATTGGCTT
>NW_011494628.1:1458645-1463733 GCF_000754665.1 Bison bison bison
GAGCTGTGAGTAGCCGGCTCCCCACTTTTGGTAACATGCTAAACTCCCCGCCTTTTACCTACTGGGAGCCGTTCCTCAGAGCCCTCTGAGTGGGTGGCTCCTGGGCCTATATCGTCCTCAGGAAGCCCCCAAATAAAACTGAAACTCATAGCTCTCAGGTTGTGCGTTTTTATTTCCGTGGACACCTTTGTCTCTGAAGGGAGGGGACAGAGTCAGCCCAAGGCAAAAAGGAAAGTCTGTCTGTAGCTCCTGACTCCTGCTTTTCTAAACCTCTCTCCAGCCTCCTCACCTACTATGGGTTGTATCTCCTAACTGTCCCAGAATGTAGGTCCCTGACCACCTGTGCCAAGGTTCTCAAGCCCCGTATACATGTCCTGTTCCCGTCTGATTTTTTCTTGGCCTCACAAGGGCTTGAGGGGCCGAACCGGCAAAAGGCAACCCCCGTCCCATCTTACAGCATCAGCTATTAAAAAAAGTGCCCCCTTTCTCCTAGAACAAACCACAGCAGACCGTTTCCCCCGCCTCCAGCCCTACACCGGCTTTGTTTCGTCTTCCAATGGTGAGGTCACCTCCTGAGGAGAAGTAAGACCAATCTCGGCTTATTACCACTGGGGCAGAGATGAAAGAAAGGACGTTTTTGTTTCTCGAGAGTAAAGAAGCCCCAGCCTTACTGTTGTGACCTATGACATGTCCTTGAGGATGGTGTTTGTCCTTGAACAGAATCAGAACTCTTCCTTGGGCAGAGTAAAGTGTGTCTATGAGTAAGGAAATGAGGGGATGCTTGGCTGCGAAGTGGGGAGAGGGGACTCCAATACTGAGGAGTCCTGGGCTATTTCCAAGAAGCGTTCCATGTACCTTGTTGACTTTTTTTTCTTCTTTTTTTAAATTTTATTTTTAATTGGAGGACAATTACTTTACCCTTGTTGACTTTTTTCAATAAGATTGGGGCTCCGGGACATTCATCACGATGCAATAAAACTGATCTGGTCAGACCTTTGTGCTTTAAATATGTCTTTACAAGTTACATAATGAAAATGCCTGCTAGTATGTAATCTGACGTGTTTTCTCCTAACTAGTTGACTCTGCACTGTTAGCTTCACCTACAGTGGACAAATACCTTCCTCCTGCAAGGCCTTCACTTCCACTTTGGACTAGAGATGTGGGGATTAAAGACCTGAGGCCTTCCTGCTCTCAGGAAGCTAAAGCAGAAGAAGCTCTTAGAACAAGGTCCAGAGTCTGGCCAGCTGGGCTATGGATTCAGTGTTACGGTGAGGCATTTCAAGAAAATACCCTAGGCCCTGTGTCTAAGGTCTTTCTTTGAGATTGGAATGAAAACTGACCTTTTCCAGTCCTGTGGCCACTGCTGAGTTTTCCAAATTTGCTGGCATATTGAGTGCAGCATTTTCACAGCATCATCTTTTAGGATTTGAATAGCTCAGCTGGAATTCCATCACCTCTACTAGCTTTGTTCGCAGTGATGCTTCTTAAGGCCCACTTGACTTCACATTCCAGGATGTCTGGCTCTAGGTGAGTGATCACACCATCGTGATTATCTGGGTCATGAAGATCTTTTTTGTATAGCTCTTCTGTGTATTCTTGCCACCTCTTCTTAATATCTTCTGCTTCTGTTAGGTCCTTACCATTTCTGTCCTTTATTGTGCCCATCTTTGCATGAAATGTCCCCTAGGTATCTCTAATTTTCTTGAAGAGATCTCTAGTCTTTCCCATTCTATTGTTTTCCTGTATTTCTTTGCATTGATCACTGAGGTAGGCTTTCTTATCTCTCCTTGCTATTCTTTGGAACTCTGCATTCAGATGGGTATATCTTTCCTTTTCTCCTTTGCCTTTCACTTCTCTTCTTTTCTCAGCTATTTGTAAGGCCTCTTCAGACAACCATTTTGCCTTTTTGCATTTCTAAGGTCAGATGAATCTGGGGTAAGAGCTGGCATTTACAGCCTCTCGTGGGCAAATTACTTAATCTCTGTGAAATCGTACCTGAAATGTGGCTAGGAAACCTACCACACTGTGGTTGTGTGGAGACCAATTAAGTAATACAACACAAGCAAAGTGCCTGCCAGCAAAGGGAGCCCGCTGAACGGCAGCTGTGGTTGTTATTGCCTTAATGACCTAATCTCCTGTCACCTCCTGACACATCCTCGCTTCCTGCCTCTCAGAATCCTGCCCCAGCACAGCATGCAACAACATGTAGTTTCCCTACCCTCATCTTTCACACGGAGAAGGCAATGGCACCCCACTCCAGCACTCTTGCCTGGAAAATCCCATGGACGGAGGAGCCTGGTGGGCTGCAGTCCGTGGGGTAGCTTAAGAGTTGGACAAGACTCAGCGACTTCACTTTCACTTTTCACTTTCATGCATTGGAGAAGGAAATGGCAACCCACTCCAGTGTTCTTGCCTGGAGAATCCCAGGGACAGGGGAGCCTCGTGGGCTGCCGTCTATGGGGTCGCACAGAGTCGGACATGACTGAAGCGACTTAGCAACAGCAGCAGCAGCAGCAGCATCTTTCACAGGGTGCCGCCTCTGTGGCATTGCTGCCTAGACAATCAACCGTCAGGGATTTGTGCGCAAGGTACTGCCTCTGGGGATGAGGAGAGAGACCACACACCCCAAGGCCAAGCAACCCAGTCCTCCTGCACATCATGGGAGAGGATCCAAGACTGGCAAAAAGCCCCCCACATCACAATAGGGTTCTTACAATTTTAACAAATAAGCAAACGTTCAAATTTCAAATTTTATTTTGCCTTGTGGTATACAAACCTGCTCATTTCTTCCTGACAACAGTTATAACAAACAGCAGTAAAATGAGCCTGAAATGGATATGAACTCATTTTGCTGGAAATAGGCGATGACCTGGTCCCATGTTTGATTTGCCAGCCTTGGGACCTCTCCAAACACGTGGTGTGAAGACGAGGTATTAGTCCAGTTGCCTTGAAGGTCAGGTCAGCGAGCACAGAGGAAGAGGGTGCAGTTGAAGGGATCAGATGCTCCGCAGGTTACAGGGTGCTAAATGATGGGCTGAGATGCTCAGCACAGATCCATCTCTTCCAGGAACCAGGATTCCAACTGTCATACACTTTAGTCCCTTTACTTACACCCTAGAAAATATTCCTACAATGTAATACATGCTTATGTATGTGTATATATATATATATATTCATATATATATGTATCTATTTTCAGAGTGAGAGAAAACAGAAAAAATAAGAGGAGACTTTTGACTAAGGAAAAAAAAGTCACAGATTTCAAAAAGTTCGATAGATCTGTGTTAATATCGTCACAGATAATTCAAAATCAGAGAACTAGATTTTATTAGGGAGTTTTAAATGCCTCCTTTCTGCTGTTGAGAGATTCCTAAGAATATTCTGAATGTCATAGATTTTAACTTTGTCAGTGTCCCGGAAAGATTTTTTTCTTTTTTTAAAATTTAATTGTATTACATTTCTCTTAAAGCCCTTTCCCCACTGTTATTTTCTAAGACATTTCATTTCTGCTTCACAGGTCACTACGGTGATACTGATACATTTTCTAAAGGACTATTACAACACCAAGAACTGCATGGACTAGTCAGCCACCCTGCTCAGCACTGGAAATGCAGACATTCATCCATTCATCCAACAAATATCTGTGGAATTCCTTCCAAGTAAAGCCATTGTGGAAGACTGCTAACAGTTGATTCAAAGATCATTATCAACAAAAAAGTTTTTGTCTGCCTGCTGGGGCAAGGGATGCAGGGAGGAATAAGTGAAAGGCTACAGGGAAGTACGGGTGGAACCAAGGACTTAGGGACCAGAAAGAGAGCTATGCTCAAACCTCAGTCTTCCTGTGCGACCCCAGGAAGCAGGGTAAGCTCTCTGATCCTCAGTGTCTTTATCTTCAGAATGTGGATCCACCATCATTCATACAACGAACCTGCCCACTATGTCCTAGGTACCGGTCCTTGTCAAATTCATTTACTTACGCTCTCTTGTTAACTGCTGACCCCAGTGCTCCGAGACGACTGGCCACGAGGTCCTCAACAACTGCTAATTTATGTCCTCCTGTCCGTCTCACCTATATATTCATTTAATAAACTTTGAACCAAGCCCTGTTCTAGGAAGCCCTTGGTTTAAAGAAAAAAGAGATAAAGTCCACACCTCAAGCTTCCCAATCTAGTTGGAGACACAATCCATAAACCCATAAATTATCCAGTAATCATTGTAATGAGAGCACTGTGCATGGAACCTTATTGGGAATGGAAGTGAGGCACCTAGCCTGGCCCGGGGCTAGGGTGTGGGGTCGGGGAGGAAGCAGGTGGCCCTGAGCCGAGGTGAGGAGACTGGAGGAGGGATCCTCCCTCTTTCTGCCAGATGTGGAAGAACCAGTACTTGTGAGAACCAGCAGGTTCAGTTCAGTTCACTTCAGTTCACTTCAGTCGCTCAGTTGTGTTTGACTCTTTGCGACCCCATGAATCACAGCACGCCAGGCCTCCCTGTCCATCACCAACTCCCGGAGTTCACTCAAACTCACGTCCATTGAGTTGGTGATGCCATCCAGCCATCTCATCCTCTGTCATCCCCTTCTTCTCCTGCCCCCAATCTCTCCCAGCATCAGAGTCTTTTCCAATGAGTCAACTCTTCGCATGAGGTGTCCGAAGTACTGGAGTTTCAGCTTTAGCATCATTCCTTCCAAAGAATCCCAGGGCTGATCTCCTTCAGAATGGACCGGTTGGATCTCCTTGCAGTCCAAGGGACTCTCAAGAGTCTTCTCCAACACCACAGTTCAAAAGCATCAATTCTTTGGCGCTCAGCTTTCTCCACAGTCCAACTCTGCCTTGACTAGACGGACCTTTGTTGGCAAAGTAATGTCTCTGCTTTTCAATATGCTATCTAGGTGGGTCATAACTTTCCTTCCAAGGAGTAAGCATCTTTTAATTTCATGGCTGCAGTCACCATCTGCAGTGATTTTGGAGCCCCCAAAAATAAAGTCTGACACTATTTCCACTGTTTCCCCATCTATTTCCCATGAAGTGATGGGACCAGATGCCATGATCTTCGTTTTCTGAATGTTTAGCTTTAAGCCAACTTTTTCAC
>NW_011494628.1:1463833-1471293 GCF_000754665.1 Bison bison bison
CAGCGTTTCTCATGATGTACTCTGCATATAAGTTAAATAAGTGGGGTGACAATATACAGCCTGGACGTACTCCTTTTCCTATTTGGAACCAGTCTGTTGTTCCATGTCCAGTTCTAACTGTTGCTTCCTGACCTGCATACAGATTTCTCAAGAGGCAGGTCAGGTGGTCTGGTATGCCCATCTCTTTCAGAATTTTCCACAGTTGATTGTGATCCACACAGTCAAAGGCTTTGGCATAGTCAATAAAGCAGAAATAGATGTTTTTCTGGAACTCTCTTGCTTTTTCGATGATCCAGCGGATGTTGGCAATTTGATCTCTGGTTCCTCTGCCTTTTCTAAAACCAGCTTGAACATCTGGAAGTTCACGGTTCACATATTGCTGAAGCCTGGCTTGGAGAATTTTGAGTATTACTTTACTAGTGTGTGAGATGAGTGCAATTGTGTGGTAGTTTGAGCATTCTTTGGCATTGCCTTTCTTTGGGATTGGAATGAAAACTGCCCTTTTCCAGTCCTGTGGCCACTGCTGAGTTTTCCAAATTTGCTGGCATATTGAGTGCAGCACTTTCACAGCATCATCTTTCAGGATTTGGAATAGCTCAACTGGAATTCCATCACCTCCACTAGCTTTGTCCATAGTGATGCTTTCTAAGGCCCACTTGACTTCACATTCCAGGATATCTGGCTCTAGGTGAGTGATCACACCATCATGATTATCTGGGTTGTGAAGATCTTTTTTGTACAGTTCTTCTGTGTGTTCTTGCTACCTTTTCTTAATATTTTCTGCTTCTGTTAGGTCCATACCATTTCTGTCCTTTATTGAGCCCATCTTTGCATGAAATGTTCCCTTGGTATCTCTAATTTACTTGAAGAGATCTCTAGTCTTTCCCATTCTGTTGTTTTCCTCTATTTCTTTGCATTGATCACTGAAGAAGGCTTTCTTATCTCTTCTTGCTATTCTTTGGAAGTCTGCATTCAGATGCTTATACCTTTCCTTTTCTTCTTTGCTTTTTGCTTCTCTTCTTTTCAAGCTATTTGTAAGGCCTCCCCAGACAGCCATTTTGCTTTTTTGCATTTCTTTTCCATGGGGATGGTCTTGATCCCTGTCTCCTGTAAAATGTCATGAACTTCAGTCCATAGTTCATCAGGCAGTCTATCTATCAGATCTAGTCCCTTAAATCTATTTCTCACTTCCACTGTATAATCATAAGCAGGTTACTGCTTCTGAACTTCGGAGAAGGCAATGGCACCCCACTCCAGTACTCTTGTTTGGAAAATCCCATGGATGGAGGAGCCTGGAAGGCTGCAGTCCACAGGGTCACTGAGGGTCGGACACGACTGAGCGACTTCACTTTCACTTTTCACTTTTCATGCATTGGAAAAGGAAATGGCAACCCACTCCAGTACTCTTGCCCGGAGAATCCCAGGGACGGAGGAGTCTGTTGGGCTGCCGTCTATGGGGTCGCACAGAGTCGGACACGACTGAAGTGACTTAGCAGTAGCAGCAGAAGCTTCTGAACTAAGGAAGGAATAACAATGATGTAAAACTACAAGCACATCGCAGTGAAACATACTCTCTCTGATGACGAAAATGCAAGAGTTCCAAGGAATAGCAATGGCTCTTCAGGAAATGGATCTGACCAAATAAAACCCATATGGTCAGACCTTTGTGTTTTTAATTAATTAATTTCTGGCCGCTCAGCATGTAGGGTCTTAGTTCCCTGACCAGGGATCAAACCGGTGTTGTTTGCAGTGGAAGCACAGAGTCTTAACCATTGAGTGGCCAGGGAAGTTCTTTTGTGTTTTTAAACATATCCTCACAAGTTACATAATGAAAATACCTATCAGCCTTACCTTTTTTTTTTTTTTAATCCTTCACGTTCTTATTCAGAGTCATCTGGATGAGCTCCATTCACCTGGCTTTTAGAAGCATGATAGAGTCACATGGTTGGCAAAAGCTTCTAAAGTTACCAATACGGCGCTTGTGTCCTGACTGCTTCTGGAGGAGGTAGCCTGCCACTCTCCTGACCTGGCCAGTTACAATACCCCAAGCCAAACCCAGTGCCCACCCCAAACGGGACCAGTGAATGGAATTCAATGGGCTCACGGCAGACACAGCATGGCCGCATCTGGGAGAGGAGGTGAGACATGAAAAAAAACCCTCTGTCGAAGCATGTGTGCATTAAGAGCAAACCCAAGTATATCTGAGACTAGAGGAGTGGGAGTCAAAGTGTAAATAAACTGTAGAAATGAGGATGCTTGTGCAGAGAGTAGAAATCCTAGAAATGTGAATTTATTCTCTTTGCCACCCAGGGGAGCCAGAGATTCATGAAAATCTTACACAGAGCTGCCTAAGTTAAGAGCCAGGGACTAAAAATGCACTATTTCAGTTTGGGCTTTTGCAATCGTAGGCAATGAAAAAACAACTAACCAACAAAAAAAGGAGAATTTATTGATTCACATAACTTAGAAGTTTTGATGTGTGTCTGGTTTGGGCTCAGCCAGCCCCAAGGGCTCCGGTGAGCTTGTCACAGCCTGCCCCATCCTTCTCTGTCTCCCAACTGAGCTTTGCCCCATGATGCTTTCCTGTCATCCTGGGCCTTCCTCACTTGGGAGCAAAGCCAGGCCCAGCTCCAGGGGGAGCCAGTATGTACTCCTAGGAGAAGGAGAGAGGTGGGTGTTCTCATGTTTTCCAGATAACCTCCAAGTTCCCCCTGAGATAGTTATTTTGTATTTCATCTTCGTTTTACAAACAAACCTCAGGTGGATTAAGTAATTCTCCGAACTGTTAAGTGATTAAGTGGTGGCATGCATGCTCATTCAGTCATGTCCAACTCTTTGCAACCCCGTGGACAATATCCCGCCAGGCTCCTCTGTCCATGGAATTTTCCAGGCAAGAATACTAGAGTGGCTTGCCATTTCCTCCTCCAGGGGTGGAGGGAGGGGAGAGGGGTGGGGGTGGGCGTGGACACAGGAGGGTGTGAGGTGCTTTTAAGTAATTCCTCCCTTTCTTCAAGCACAGCCTAAGTCATAAAATCTTCTGTAGAGGTAAGTCCCAAAGAATGGAACAGAATTTTCATTCTGTGGGAGGCACAAGTTATTATTTGGTGTAGAGCAGTTTGTGGGGATGGAGTGGGCGAGGTGAGGCTTCAGGAGTGTGGACGGGACAGCTCGCCTGTCAAAGCCCACACGGAGCAGAGTCCAGCTCTCCGCTGGGGAAGTGGGGCAGAGGTGGCGGCAGCGGCCCGGAGGCTGCTGTCAGATGCCAAGGCTGACTGACCTAGGAGGCTCTCTTACCTTCTGGGGACTCACAGCCTGCAGATGCTCATCTCCCTGTTAGTTGGGACCAGGTTGCTATATCTTGTGGAGGCTGGGGGAGCGCTGCCTTGAGTCCAGTAGAGGTGGGAACAGCCAACCAAGATGACTTTCAAGCCAGTGAGGGCAGGGACTTACCCGTGATCCCCGTGGGTGGGGGGTGGGACACACTTCCCATCCTGGTCAGGGAACTAAGCTCCCCCAGGCTCTGTGGCAAAAAAAAAAAAAAAAAGCCAGTGGGCAGAGGAGAGGACTGACTGGAAGAATTGGAATTAACTGTGTGTAGAGTGACTGAACAGGGATCTAGAGGTCTCTAGAAAGCAAGGATTTTTTTTTCATAAGAAAAGCTGACATTCTAACTTCTCCTTGAAAGGGGGAGAATGTTCAGGAGGACACATGTCATTCTTCAGTCACTCAGTTGTGTTCAACTCTTTGTGACGCTATGGGCTGCCAGGCTTCCCTGTTCTTCACTATGTCCCGGAGTTTGCTCAAACTTCTACCCATTGAGTTGGTGACACCATCCAACCCTCTCACGCTCTGTTGCCCTCTTTGCCTCCCGCCCTCCGTCGGCCTCTTCCAATGAGTCGGCTCTTTGTATCAGGTGGCCGAAGTATTGGAGCTTCAGCATCAGTCCTTCCAGTGACTAGTCGGGATTGATTTCCTTTAGGACTGACTGGTTTGACACTAGGTAATGGCAAATGAGGGAACGTTCAGAGAGCAGGTGACTTGGAGACAGATGAAAACTGAAGCCAGGCCTGGTTCTTGAAAATTTAATCCATCTGTGAGTTGACTCTAGTTATTGTAAGAGCACAGCCCAAGCCTTACAGTAATTGGTTTTATGCTACTGGGGCGTCTTTGGTTTCTTTTGATTTTACCTGAGAATTATAAACTATTGTAACTTATTTTAGTTATGAAAAAGAAGGAAAGAAAAAAAGATTGGGACTTCCCTGGTGGTCCAGTGGTTATACTCTGTGCTTCCACAATGGGAAGCGCAGGTTCAATCCCTGGTTGGTGAACCACGATCCTGCCTGCCATGTGATGTTGCCAAAAATTGAAAAAAGGAACAGAAAAATGATGCACACAAGACTTTTGTGAGTTGTGTTTGCGTTGGTAATATTTTGGATATCCAGCATTTCCAGGTCTCATCCTGACTTAGTCACTTCCTTCAGTTTCTGCAGATAAAAGTTCATTGCGAAGGGGACCCCATTACTATGAGGCTCTTGCTTTAAACTCCAGTGTAGAAATCTATCGGTGGTGGAGGAGACCCGTTTACTTTGGCCAGCAGCAGACCTGAGGGGCAGCCTGGGCTTTCCCCCCAGCCTTGATCCTCACAGATTTACTGCTTTACTAGTCATTCAACACTCTTTGGGTGTCTACTACATGCCTGGCACTCTTCTAGGCACTTGGTCCTCATCAGTAAAGGATACACAAAAATTCTTACCCTTATGGAACTTATAGCCTAAGATAAAGAAGGCTGACCCAGAAAAATGACAGCCTGTGGTAAGCACCATGAAGAAGACTGAAGCAGAGTAAGGGGGGAACGGGTGGTACAAGGACGTGTGTATGTGTGTGTGATGCACGCATGTGTATGCACTCCTACTTTAAATAGGGTGGTAACACGTGAGCAGAGGCCTGAAGGAAGGAGGGAGTGACATACAAATATGTAAAGGAAGGGATTCTGAGCGGAGGGAACAGTACACGCAGAGGTCCCGGGCTGGAAGCCTCGTTGACATGTGGAAAGTGGAGCAAGAAGGCTAGTGTCCCTGAATGGAGTGGCCAGGGCAAGAGTGACAAGTGAGGGGGTCTGAGAGGCATTAGGTGGGATTACGTATGATTGTCAGAGTCCTCATGGGCCACAGGATGATCTTTTATTTGCCCCTGAGGGATGTGTAAAGCCACTGGAGAGTTTGAGTAGAGAAGTGACAGGAGACTCAGGACTCTCAAAGGACCGCTCTAGGTGCTCTGTGGAGTCCAGACCAGCGCTGTGCAGTAGAAATATAACATGAGCCACAAAATGCGAGATATTTGGCATTTAAAATTTTTTTCTAGTAGCCATGGTAACAAGTAAAAGAAACAGGTGGAAATATTTTAATGTATGTAACTTAACCTAATATATCTGAATTATTAAGAGTACAAGCTGTGATCACTATAAAATTACTGTTGAGGCTGTTAACATTTTTTACATACTCAATCATCAAAATCTGGTGTGTGTTTCACTCTTACAGCATCTCTTTGGAATAGTCACACTTCAAATGCTTAATAGTCCTTTCTGGCTTGTGGTTACATAGCCAAAATTTGGTCTCTGTACTCTCTCACCCCCGTTCCAAATTGAATTTTGAAACAGAGTTTTGCAGGGAAGAAGTAGAAAAGAGTAGCTTTATTGCTTTGCCAGGCAAAAGGGGCCACAACAGGATGATACCCTCAAAACTGTGCCCCAAACCTGGAGTTTTATAGTAACGGTTCAAGGAGGGCTTGATCAGCTCGTGGGCATTCTTCTGATTGATTGGTAGTGAGGTAATGCGACTGTGTGTGAGCTCAGTCGTGTCTGACCCTTTGCAACACCATGAACTGTAGCCCACCAGGCTCCTCTGTCCATTGAATGCTCCAGGAAAGAATACTGGAAGGGGTTGTCGTTCCCTTCTCCAGGGGTAATGGGAGTCAGCATCATCAGCCTTCTGGTTCCAACCCGTTTGGCGTCTGCATGCTGGTGGGCAAAATACAGTTAACGTGTCCCACCTAGCGGGGTGTTTCTGTGTCTGCAAAACAGTTCAAAGATACTGATCCATGTGTCCCTTGAGGGGAACCAGGACCCTTCCCCAAGGCTCCATCATTGTTTTTTGACTCCATTGTCTCCACATCCCCTCCCTTGCCTGATTAGCACCTGTTTGAACCCACCTGTTGGAACTCAGGGATGGTCCTGGAGGCTGAATGAAGACAGTTCTTGCAGTGGTGCAAATAAGAGAGAAGGGTGAATAAAGATGAGGCTGGGGGCATAAACACTCCAGGGAGGAGCAATCTAGAGAAATCATAGCCGCTCCCTAGCGCAGAGGGTAGAAGTTGATCTATCTCCCAACCCTGCTCCCCGTAGGGAGGAGGAACTTTACTGGGAATAACTCCGGGTCTGACACAAAACACTACATTAGAACAGTCCAAAAGTAGACGTTCGGCTTGGGCTGAGCATTGTAATCCCTTCCTCATCACACTCCAGCACCAGGAAAGCCCCACCATCTCTTGATCCCCTAATTATTTTGGAGACATTATTAACATAGTTGGTGTGCCCGACACACTGCCAAACAAACTGAAACATTGGAGTCTGGAGGAGAGAAAGGTTTATTACAGGGCCACGCAAGATGAGGTGGCTCATGCCCTCAAAAGCCCTGGGTTTCCCAAGATCAGATCAGATCAGTTGTTCAGTCGTGTCCGACTCTTTGCGACCCCATGAATCGCAGCACGCCAGGCCTCCCTGTCCATCACCAACTCCTGGAGTTCACTCAGACTCACGTCCATCGAGTCAGTGATGCCATCCAGCCATCTCATCCCCTGTCGTCCCCTTCTCCTCCTGCCCCCAATCCCTCCCAGCATCAGAGTCTTTTCCAATGAGTCAACTCTTCGCATGAGGTGGCCAAAGTACTGGAGTTTCAGCTTTAGCATCGTTCCTTCCAAAGAATCCCAGGGCTGATCTCCTTCAGAATGGACTGGTTGGATCTCCTTGCAGTCCAAGGGACTCTCAAGAGTCTTATCCAACACCACAGTTCAAAAGCATCAATTCTTCAGCACTCAGCCTTCTTCACAGTCCAATTCTCACATCCATACATGACCACAGGAAAAACCATAGCCTTGACTAGACGAACCTTTGTTGGCAAAGTAATGTCTCTGCTTTTGAGTATGCTATCTAGGTTGGTCATACTTTCCTTCCAAGGAGGAAGCGTCTTTTAATTTCATGGTTGCAATCACCATCTGTAGTGATTTTGGAGCCCAGAAGAATAAAGTCTGACACTCTTTCCACTGTTTCCCCATCTATTTCCCATGAAGTGGTGGGACCAGATGCCATGATCTTCGTTTTCTGAATGTTGAGCTTTAAGCCAACTTTTTCACTCTCCACTTTCACTTTTATCAAGAGGCTTTTGAGTTCCTCTTCACTTTCTGCC
>NW_011494628.1:1471924-1474076 GCF_000754665.1 Bison bison bison
GCACTTTCACAGCATCATCTTTCAGGATTTGGAACAGCTCAACTGGAATTCTATCACCTCCACTAGCTTTGTTCGTGGTGATGCTTTCTAAGGCCCACTTGACTTCACATTCCAGGATGTCTGGCTCTAGGTCAGTGATCACACCATTGTGATTATCTGGGTCATGAAAAGGGCTTCTGCAAAGTATTTTTAAAAGCCAAGTGGGGGGATGGGGGCTTCCCAGGTGGAGCAGTGGGAAAGAGCCCACCTGCCAATGCAGGAGACCAGCGTTCAATCCCTGGGTCAGGAAGATCCCCTGAGAAGGAAATGGCAACGTACTTCAGTGTTCTTGCCTGGGAAATCCCATGGACAGAGGAGCCTGGCCGGCTCTAGTCCATGTGGTTGCAAAGAATCAGACAGAGCAACTGAGCCAGAGAGCAAGGAGGGGTTGTGGGGTTGCAGGGTACGTGATCACTTGGTGCACGGTCCTCTGACTGGCTGATGGTGAGGTAACAGGGTGGTGTCACAGAGGTGAGCGTTATCAGTCCTTAGACTCCAGGAGGCCTGGGTCCCCACTGTCAAGTAGGTAATATCTTCCATTTGGTGGCTGGTGGGAGGGGTGTTCATGTCTGCAAAACAACTGAGGAAATTTGCATCAAAATACTATTATCTAGATACTTCAGAGAGGAGCTAAAGTGGAGGATAAAGGGGAAGTCCTGTCCTGGGAAGGCCCCATAGGTCCTGCTTGACCATCTTTATCAGCACTCCTCCATGGGTGTGCCCTGGGGTTGGGGGACAGGCGGAAGCTCTGTTTTCTCTTTGAGGCCTGAATTTCCTGATTTGTGTTCTTGGTTAATCCCAAATGCATTTGATAGTCAGGCTGGGTCAACTGTATTTCTGTTCTTTAGAGGGGAGGCTGGGAGAGAATCCAGGGTTCTTCTCCCCACACCACATTTTGACACATTTGTCGTCATGAACCCTTTTTCTCACAAGAGATAAAAACTATATTTTACTATGACCTTGGTAAAAAGATGAATCTATTAATATTATATATGAAAACATTTCCTTTGACTTAAAAGTTATTTTTTTCTTCTGATTTTAAGACAACGTAAAACATTGTCCTGGGCCCCTAAAAGAATTGTGGGCCCCAGATACCATGCCTGCTGTGCCCAATGGGGACGTTGACCCTTCACCCATCCTCTCCCCTCACCCCCACCCCCAAGAATCATTTAGGGCATTTGAGTCCCTCAAGACCTTTATGATGTGGCCTCTGAGCTAGATCGACCCCTGGGCAGGGGGCTAAGATCGCACTGCCGCACAGTGTGGCCAAAAACAAAACTTTCATTTTTTTCCCCCATGCTGCTGCTAAGTCGCTTCAGTCGTGTCCAACTCTGTGCGACCCCATAGACAGCAGCCCACCAGGCTCCCCCGTCCCTGGGATTCTCCAAAAATATATATGTTTATGTATTTATATTTATTTATTTAGGCTGCATGTGGGTTTTTTTTTTTTTTTTTTTTAGTTGTAGCATGTAGGATCTAGTTCCCTGACTAAGGAATGAACCCAGGCCCCCTGTATTAGAAGCACAGAGTCTTAGCCATTGGACCTCCAGGGAAGTCCTCAAAAGATGTATTATTTTTTCTTTTCCCCTATTCTTCAAAATCTGGCCTAAGCAGTCACAGGCATTTGGTGAATTCTGCATTCTTTATTCAGCTGCTCAGCCCAGGCCAAGTTCGACAGATGTAACCCCTGCAATACCTTCCATGAGCATTCCTGGGGGGAGGGGTCACTGCAGTTTGGTTCTCCTCCTTCCAGGTACCTTGTGGGATAGTTCAGTTCAGTTCTGTCGCTCAGTGACTGAACTCTTAAAAGTTCAGTCTTTTTGCGACTCTGCAACCCCATGGACTGCAGCATGCCAGGCTTCCCTGTGGGATAGTACTTTCCCTTTAAATTTGGGCATGGCCACGTGACCTGTTTTGGTCAACAGAATGGGAGCAGGAGTGTCATGTATCACCTCTTAGTGAAACACTTTAGGATAGCGTGACCATGCTCTCCTTCTCTGTCCTGGGTCCACCCTGTGGCAGGGGATGAGGTGGACATGCATGTCTCTGAGTGAGGACACCAGAGAGCAGAACCCCCTGGTGTGATTGTGGACTCACAAAAGTATTCACAACC
>NW_011494628.1:1474176-1475825 GCF_000754665.1 Bison bison bison
GCCTTGTGAAATGAAAATATCTCCTGCCATATTAATAAACAAGAAATGTCACAGCTATCGGGGGTTTCTGGCCTCCAAATGTGAATGTACTGTGCTGTGCTTAGTCACTCAGTCGTGTCCGACTCTTCTCGACCCTGTGGACTGTCACCCGTCAGGCTCCTCTCTCCATGGGGTTCTCCAGGCAAGAAACTGGAGTGGGTTGCCATGCCCTCCTCCAGGGGATCTTCCCAACCCAGGGACTGAACCCAGGTATCCTGCATTGCAGGTGGATTCTTTACCATCTGAACCACCAGAGAAGCCTAAATGTGATCCAAACTGTGATCCAGCAGAGGCTGCCACCACCACAGTGATTGCTGAGGAGCTGGGGAAACGCAAGAAGCAAAGTGAATAAGGAAACAAGATTGGCCCCAGATATATGAGGTGCATATGAAAGGAATGAATTCAGTGAGCCCAGAGGCTTGCATCTTCCAGTACATAAAACATTAAATTCTACATAAAACATTAAATTCCTTAACTTGATACCTGATCTTTGATGTTCAGACTGCCTACTCCCTTTGTTGCAAACTTATATATATCCTGACATCCCCTCCTACCTCCTTGGAGCAGTTTTCTCAGAGCTATTGAGATGCTGTCTCCTGGGCTTGGAGTCCTAAACATTCCCACCAAATAAAATAACTCTCTACTTTCAGATTGTGACTATATTTTTCAGTCGACAGTTTTATTCGCAGGAATGTTCAGGACTTCAAGCCCCGGAGACAGCGTCTCAAGTGACCCTGAGAGAATAGTTCCGAGGAGGCAAGAGGAGGAGCCAGGTTGTTTGGCCATAAAGGGCATAAAAAAAATGATTCTTCATGAAAGAAAACCAGATATCCCAAGTTAAGGAATTTAGTGCTTTTCTATATATGGGAAGATGCAAAAGTCTGGGTTCACTGAAATCCTTCTTTTGATGGGTACCAGGTATCTGGGGGCCAGTGTCCAGCTTCCTCTGGGCTGCAGACTGATGACTCTAGATGGCAGGAATTCTTCCCTTCCTGAGTTCCCTCAGAGCTCATCAGTTCACCACTCCCCACGACTGCAATTGCTAGTGACTATGGACCTAACAGAAGCAGAAGATATTAAGAAGAGGTGGCAAGAATACACAGAAGAACTGTACAAAAAAGAGCTTCACAACCCAGATAATTATGATGGTGTGATCACTCACCTAGAGCCAGACATCCTGGAATGTGAAGTCAAGTGGGCCTTAGAAAGCATCAGTGTGGAGATTCCTTAAAAAACTGGAAATAGAACTGCCTTATGATCCAGCAATCCCACTGCTGGGCATACACACTGAGGAAACCAGAAGGAAACGTGTACCCCAATGTTCATCGCAGCACTGTTTATAATAGCCAGGACATGGAAGCAACCTAGATGTCCATCAGCAGATGAATGGATAAGAAAGCTGTGGTACATATACACAATGGAGTATTACTCAGCCATTAAAAAGAATACATTTGAATCAGTTCTAATGAGGTGGATGAAACTGGAGCCTATTATACAGAGTGAAGTAAGCCAGAAGGAAAAACATAAATACAGTATACTAATGCATATATATAGAATTTAGAAAGATGGTAACAATAACCCGGTGTACGAGACAGCAAAAGAGACACTGA
>NW_011494628.1:1475925-1476031 GCF_000754665.1 Bison bison bison
AAAGAGACACTGATGTATAGAACAGTCTTATGGACTCTGTGGGAGAGGGAGAGGGTGGGAAGATTTGGGAGAATGGCATTGAAACATGTAAAATATCATGTAAGAA
>NW_011494628.1:1476131-1476818 GCF_000754665.1 Bison bison bison
CGATACTGGATGCTTGCGGCTGGTGCACTGGGACGACCCAGAGGGATGGTATGGGGAGGGAGGAGGGAGGAGGGTTCAGGATGGGGAACACGTGTATACCTGTGGTGGATTCATTTTGATATTTGGCAAAACTAATACAATTATGTAAAGTTTAAAAATAAAATAAAATTAGAAAAAAAAAAAAAGCATCAGCTACGAACAAAGCTAGTGGAGGTGATGGAATTCCAGTTGAGCTATTTCAAATCCTGAAAGATGATGCTGTGAAAGTGCTGCACTCAATATGCCAGCAAGTTTGGAAAACTCAGCAGTGGCCACAGGACTGGAAAAGGGCAGTTTTCATTCCAATCCCAAAGAAAGGCAATGCCAAAGAATGCTCAAACTACCACACAATTGCACTCATCTCACACACTAGTAAAGTAATGCTCAAAATTCTCCAAGCCAGGGTTCAGCAATACGTTAACCGTGAATTTCCAGATGTTCAAGCTGGTTTTAGAAAAGGCAGAGGAACCAGAGATCAAATTGCCAACATCCGCTGGATCATCGAAAAAGCAAGAGAGTTCCAGAAAAACATCTATATCTGCTTTATTGACTATGCCAAAGCCTTTGACTGTGTGGATCACAATCAACTGTGGAAAATTCTGAAAGAGATGGGAATACCAGACCACCTGACCTCACCTTGAGAAACCT
>NW_011494628.1:1477059-1487001 GCF_000754665.1 Bison bison bison
TGAAAGAGATGGGAATACCAGACCACCTGACCTCACCTTGAGAAACCTATATGCAGGTCAGGAAGCAACAGTTAGAACTGGACATGAAACAACAGACTGGTTCCAAATAGGAAAAGGAGTATGTCAAGGCTGTATATTGTCACCCCACTTATTTAACTTATATACAGAGTACATCATGAGAAACTCTGGGCTGGAAGAAGCACAAGCTGGAATCAAGATGGCTGGGAGAAATCTCAATAACCTCAGATATGCAGATGACACCACCCTTATGGCAGAAAGTGAAGAGGAACTCAAAAGCCTCTTGATGAAAGTGAAAGAGGAGAGTGAAAAAGTTGGCTTAAAGCTCAACATTCAGAAAACGAAGATCATGGCATCTGGTCCCATCACTTCATGGGAAATAGATGGGGAAACAGTGGAAACAGTGTCAGACTTTATTTTGGGGGGCTCCAAAATCACTGCAGATGGTGATTGCAACCATGAAATTAAAAGATGCTTATGCCCAACCTAGATAGAATATTGAAAAGCAGAGACATTACTTTGCCAACAAAGGTCTGTCTAGTCAAGGCTACGGTTTTGCCAGTGGTCATGTATGGATGTGAGAGTTGGACTGTGAAGAAGGCTGAGTGCCGAAGAATTGATGCTTTTGAACTGTGGTGTTGGAGGAGACTCTTGAGAGTCCCTTGGACTGCAAGGAGATCCAACCAGTCCATTCTGAAGGAGATCAGTCCTGAGAGTTCATTGGAAGGAATGATGCTGAAGCTGAAGCTCCAGTACTTTGGCCACCTCATGTGAAGAGTTGACTCATTGGAAAAGACCCTGATGCTGGGAGGGATTGGGGGCAGGAGGAGAAGGGGACAATGGAGGATGAGATGGCTAAATGGCATCACTGACTCGATGGACATGGGTTTGAGTGAACTCCGGGAGTTGGCGATGGACAGGGAGGCCTGGCGTGTTGTGCTTCATGGGGTCGCAAAGAGTCGGACACGACTGAGCGACTGAACTGACTGACTGATGACATCCTTGCTTATTGATTTAGTAGGAAATTTTCCATGTCTTGTTACCATTATTGGAAAGGAGGAATTTTCAGACCTTCTTATCATTTTCAGCCTCCCTCCCCATAGTGGGTAGAATACGTTAAGCCACATTTGTTCTCAGGCTCAAGCCCTTTAGCGCTTCTGCAGAAGGAGAACTTGCTTATCTGATTGGTTAGAATTCAAGATATCCCCTGGCCTGGGCTTTGCTAGTGAGCTGTGCTGTTGGTCTAAAAGGTAGACAAGACCTACTCTCTCTCTTTTTCTTTTTTTTCATGCGCCGTGCCCGCCCAGGGCGCTGCCCCCTCCCTCCCCTCTACTCTCTTTTTTGTAATCTGCCTCCTCAGGACCTTGCTTGTCATTTCTGCCCATTTGATTGCCTGGGCAGGTGGACTTACTCTGTCCTACCAACCTAGTCATCACAGACTTGGAAGAGAAGCATTGGCAGCAAAAGGATTTACTTAAGACTCCTGGCCTCAAACATATTCAATCTGATTTGTCATTTAGACTCTAAGTCGTGTCCGACTCTTTTGTGACCCCATGGGTGGAAGCCCACCAGGCTCCTCTGTCAATGGGATTTCCCAGGCAAGAATACTGGAGTGGGTTGCCATTTCCTACTCCAGGGGATCCTCCTGACACAGGGATGGAACCTCTGTCTCCTGCATTTGCAGTTGGATTCTTTACCACTGAGCCATCTGGGAATCCCATTCATCCTTACGCATCCAGCCTAACTCCAGCTCAGCAGTGGGGGTTGTTGTTCTACCAGTTCTTTGGCTAGTGTTCCTTGGGTTTAGGACACTTAGGAATAAATCCTGAGAGGGAAGGAGGAATGAACGGTCTGTTACCCTAAACACCAACTGAAACCCTAAACAGCTCCTTTAATAGCATACAATCTACTATTAATTTCCTTATCTGTCGAATTTCCCAAATGAAAGCAGCATTCCTAATAGCTCACCCATATTATTGTTTCCGAATAGCCCTTATCAGAAATGTAATGTCCTGAGGGAGAAGTAAACAGAGAACAAAATAAAGAATAAGTGCTCAGTCAAGACCCTTTATGCACCTATTTCAAATTCACTTTTTAGAAAAATCATTAAATGGTATGCTTTGGAGGCTTATTGGCAGGGAAATGAAGCCATAGAACAGGGTCTCCAATCTCCGGGATCTAATTCCTGATGATCTGAGGTGGAGCTGATGTAATAATAATAGAAATAAAGTGCACGATAAAAGTAGTGTGCTTGAATCATCCTGAAATCATCCCCCAACCCAGTCTATGAAAAAATCATCTTCCAGGAAACGGGTCCCTGGTGCCAAAAATGGTGGGGCCTGCTGCTCTAGGACATCCTACAGAGTCAACACTCACCGTCACCTCCCCATCAGGCAGGTGCACTCACCTCGTCAGAGAACTCACACGCTCAAGTGTTAGCATTAACAATGTACGTATTAATACAACAACAATAACATGTCTGATGAGCTGGGCCATCAGTTGTATAATTTAAACGACTAAAATAGACATCATGAAGGACCACAACATAACAGTATTTTTTTTAAACAAGTATTCACAGTCAGATAATTCTCGTAAGAAAAAACAATGAACCTTGAATGCCCAAACCGAATAAAATGTTCAGAAATGGGAATTTGACTATTTAAAGTATATTCCTGTCGTTCTGTTCTTTCCTCCAACGCAAGACTTGTGTGAATAACAGGGCTTTTGGCTTGGTTTGGGGAGAGTTTTACATTTGCAAATCAATGACCCAGTCCTCGCTGAAATGGTAATGTCCGAATACTTCATTTCTAAAGCAAACCCAGATCTGGAATTTTTAATAGCCTGGGCCTGAGATTGGTGTTCATTTGTGCCCTGCGGCATACTTCCAAGACTGACAGGAAAAAACCCAACTGAGCACAATTGTTGGGACCATTTGAATGAAGGAGAGCAATTCATTTGAGGTTTACACTGTATTTTTTCAGTAAGTTGTTTAATGCAGCAATGTCTACAATCAGCCACTAGTGAGAAATTATGGGAATTTTGAAGTATTTATAAAAAATGATTTATAGTGTTATATGACTTAATTCAACAAATATTTATAAGCACCTCTTTTGTGTCAGGCACTTTGTGGATACAAAGACAAACTAGACAGGGTATTTTAACTTTTTATTTTTGTATTGGAGTATAGCTGATTAACAGGCTTCCCTGGTAGCTCAGCTGGTAAAGAAACTGCCTGCAATGCAGGAGACCCCAGTTAGATTCCTGGGTCAGGAAGATCCCCTGGAGAAGGGATAATCTACCCACTCCAGTATTCTTGGGCTTCCCTGGTGGCTTAGACGGTAAAGAATCTGCCTGCAATGTGGGAAACTTGGGTTTGATCCCTGGGTTGGGAAGATCCCCTGGAGGAGGGCATGGCAACCCACTCCAGTATTCTTGCCTAGAGAACCCCCATGGACAGAGGAGCCTGGAGGGCTACAATCCATGGGGTTGCAAAGAGTCGGACACGACTGAGAGTCTAAGCGCAGCACATAGCTGATTAACAATGTTGTGACAGTTTCAGGTGGACAGCAAAGGGACTCAGCCATACATAAACCTGTATCCTCCTCAAAGTCTCCTCCTATCCAGGCTGTCGCCACCTAACGTTAAGCAGAGTTCTTTGTGCTATACAGTAGGTCCTTGTTGGTTACCCGTTTTAAACATAGCAATGTGTACATGTCCATCCCAAACTCCCTAACTACCCCTCTTCCCATCTCCCCCTCTCCCGCCCCAGCCTTGCAACCAAAAGTTCATTCTCTAAGTCTGTGAGTCTGTTTCTGTGCAAAGTAAACAGGATTTTGAAAAAGAATTCTAATAGAAGGTGATAGATGCTATGAATGTGATCGAATTACGCCTAGAGGGTGTGGTCCCAGCGTTGGGGTGGAGGATGGACAGGAAAAAAAGTATTAGAACTTGTCTTTATCTCATACTTTAAGTTTTTCTATTTTTGTATGTTTTTAGATAGACATAATTGGTCCAATGACACACATAAAATTTATAAATAGACATAGGTAGCTATGGTATATAATTGGTCATTTTGAGAACACTGCTAAACAAGACCAGAAATAGGAATCATTTGATCTGATGTGTGGAGGACTCAAAATAACGTTCCCAAATGAGCATATTTGATCTGAACGCCCCAGGAAGCCTGGGCAGAAAAGTAAGGGGACCACGTTAGTCAGAAGAAAAGTATTGCAGTGGTTTTCACATGTGTGTGAGCGTGTGTGCTCAGCTATGTCTGACTCTTTGCAATCCCATGGCTCCTGGAAGAGCCCTTCAGGCTCCTCTGTTCATGGGATTCTCCAGGCAAGAATACTGGAGTGGGTTGCCATTTCCTCCTCCAAGGGAACTTCCCAACCCAGGGATCAAACCCAAGTATCCTGTGTCTCCTGCAGTGGCAGGAGGATTCTTTGCCACTGAGTCACCTGGGGAAGCCCAATAACACTTTTACAAAATGTGGAAAGGCTAGAGAGAGCCCTGCATCCGTGGTGGGCTCATCCAGTGTGGGGAGGGAGGGGTGGACTAGGTAGAAAGATGGAGAAGGACTTTGCCAAGTTCTCAGACCTGTGTTTTACCCAGTGCAACAGACAGGAGGGGAGGAGAGGGCAGGATGGCTAACCCTTGCCCCTGTGGATCAGTCCATGGGGTCCTGTTCCTGGTGATGATGCTGAATGGGTCTCTCTCTGTGGGAGGAAAGAAGGAATGAGAACACACGGCTCTCCTGCCTCACTGATCCTCTAAAAGGTAGTCCTGAGTAGGAGAGAGTCTGGATTTTTAATTCTTGGACCATAATGGTCCTCCAGCAATCTTTGGCCATATCCCTAACATTGATGACCACAGTGTTGATCTCAGACTTGGGGTTAGATAAGAATTATACTTGAACTCAGTCTTTTTTTCTTTTGGCTGTGCTGTACAGCACGTAGAATCTTAGATCCCCGACCAGGGATTGGACCCGTGCCCCCTCATTAATTAATTAATTTTAATTGGAGGACAATTACTTTACAATATTGTGATGGTTTTTGCCATACATCAACATGAATCCACCATGGGTGTACACATGTTCCTCATCCTGACCCCCCCTCTCACCTCCCTCCCCACCCTATCCCTCTGGGTAGTCCCAGAGCACTGGCTTTGGGTGCCCTGAGAAGCAGGAATTCTTAACCACTGAACTTACAAGGGAGGCCCCCAGCTATTGAGAGGTCCTTTAAATTCTGTGCCTGCCACGTTCCTTCCTGCAACCTCTTGTCTTCCAGCACCACTCCCTCACTTTTTCCCTGTTCTCAACCAACCCCTGGGTGCTTCAGTGAGTCGCTTTTGCAGCTTCTCTGAGCAGAGGTAAAAATGCGTTCTCAAGATCTGTGGTCTCCTTCCTTTTCCTTCTCTTCTGTCTCTCTCAAACTAGGTGTTAGTGCACAGAACAGGGAAACACAAAACCAGGACTTGCCTCCTCTCAAATGCCAAAGAGCCTGACTGATTTAAGCAAAGAGACTCCAGCATCCACTTGACTTAAAGCTAGTAAAATGCTATTTCTGAAAATTGTGTTTCAATTGCGTGAGACATTATCACGCTGCGGCTATTGTTATTGAAGTCAGAGAACTGTAAAGGAAATATATTTTTAGAAGAAAAGAGACATAAATCATGTTTTGGTTCTAGCTTTTTTGATTAAATGGTGTCTGTATCGAGAAGCCTAGCATTTCTCTTGTCAATTAACGAGATGTCCTCAGGGTTCCGTGGCCGCCTTTCCGGCGTCTGGTCAGCTGCACCCGCCCCACCCAGGGACTTGCATCCTTACCAGCTCAGGGCCCACTCCAGGGCTTGCTACTGCCCTCTGCAGACAGCTCTCCTGTCTTCTCACCCCCGATGTCATCTTAGTGCCAGAAGGCGTTTCCTGACATGATGAACTGCAGCCCCAGTCTTTTCACCTTTCTGCAAGTGTTTCTCTTACTTCACCGATTGTGTGTGTGTGTGTGTGTGTGTTTATCCCTCCCCTTTTCCATTTCTATCACTTTGGGTCCTTTCTTCATTTTCCGACTTGTATTCAAACCCCACCTTCTCCCTGAAACCATCCTTGATTACTCAAGCCAGAGTTTTCTTTCTCCCAGGAATACTCACGACTGTTGGAGTCATCTGGATTTCTCCTCTAACTGCCTGGTGCCCTGGTTATTTGTGTGGTTACCTGGTACCTAGTGAGGAGACATACACAGGTGAGACAACTTATAGCTTTTTATAGTTATTGATACAAAACTGTAGGTATTTATAGTTTGCTATTTTCTTTCTAGATATTTTATGAGTTTCTGAAGGGCAGAGGCTAAGTTCTAAAAACTGAATCTTTAGATTCCACATGTAATTGATATCATATTGTATTTGTCTTCGTCTGACTTCACGTAGTATGATAACATCTAAGTCCATCTATTTGCCACAGATGACTTCATTTCATTCTTTTTGATGACTGAGTAATATTCCATTATATATATGTATACGTGTAAACATTATTTATCCATATATATGTCTATATGGCTAAATAAAAGCATATGTAGAGTTCCTTGGTGGCCTAGTGGCTAAGATGCTGGGCTTTCACTACCATGGCCCAGGTTCAATCCCTGGTTGGGGAACTGAGACCCCACAAGTTGAGCAGTGTGGCCAAAAAAAGAGATACAAATGAACTTATTTCTGAAACAGAAATAGACCCACCAATATAGAAAATAGTCTATATATAAAACAGATAACCAACAGGGAACTATACTCAATATTCTATAAACCCTATAAGGGAAAAGAATCTGAAAAAGAATGTATATATGAATCATCGTGCTGTACACCTGAAACTAATAAGATATTGTAAGTCAACTATATTTGAGCAAAATAAAAAGCTGAACCTTGTTGGTACCCCTCACACCTGGCACAGCATCCTCGGAGCAGGTGTTGGGGTGTTCCAGGATGGAGGTGCAGAGGAAGGGTGAGTGGGGTGTCGTTCTGGGCTCAGCAGCACCCAGCTCTCCTCCCTTCCGGCTGCAGGCACTGTGCCTTCCCCACTCTGTGATGAAACCCGAGCAGGAAGCATTTGTCTGCTGGTGCTCTAGTAATGATGGCCATGAAAAGGAACTTGAGCTGAGATGGCAGTCAGCCCAGAGGTCACCCACGATGTAGAACAGGGGGCCTGGAGGGGCATCCGGGCCAGCAGCAGAAATGGCAGGACCGAGAGAGCCTTGGTAGCTGTAAGCCATTGACATTTGCAGGCTGTTAGCTAAGCATAGCATTGCCCATCTAATGGATACTTATTATTTAAATCCTTGGTGGTTAGGAAGTTAAATAGGTAATTGAGAGCCAAAGTGGGATGCTTGGAAATTTGGCACCTTAAATGCAACAAATCTAAACTAAAACAGGGAGCAATTCAGGGCAAGAAGGAGGGTTTTGGGGTCAGATTGACCAAGGTTTGAATCCTGGCTCCTGCAAGTTATATGTTCTGAGCTGGTAGTTGTCAAGCTTTTTGGTCTTAGGATCCCTTTGTACTCTTAAAACTTATTGAGGACCCCAAAGAACTTTTGTTTTTATGGGTCACATCTATGAATATTTGCTGTTTTAGATACAAGACCAAAGATTTTTAACAGTGATTTATTAATTCATGTAAAAATAATTATAGTGGCACTTTTCTGGCTGTAGAGTGGTTAAGACTGGATTTCTACCGCAGGGGGTGCAGGTTTGATCCCTGATCTGGGAACTAAGATCCCCCAGGCCTCCAGGTGTGGCCAAACCAGCCCCGCCCCCGCCAAACCCTCCCCAAACCTGTACTATACCTAGGGCTTCCCAGGTGGCACTAGTGGTAAGGAATCTGTCTGTCAATGTGGGAGACACAGGAGATTTAGTTCAATCCCTGTGTTTGGAAGATCCCCTAGAGTAGGAAATAGCAACCCATTCCAGCATCCTCACCTGGAGAATCCCATGGATAGAGGAGCCTGGCGAGCTACAGTCCATGGGGTCGCAGAATCAGACCTGACTGAGCAACTGAGCACGCAACCATGGTACCTATCACTCTATCGCATGTTAATATATTTTTGTGAGCAGCAACGATATTTCCCCCCAAATTCTTTAATATCTAGTTCATTTATTTATTTATTTATTTTAATATCTAGTTTACTAGAAGGTGGGTTCTCATATTTGTTTCTTTATCTGTCAGGATATGCTGTTTTGGATGAAGTAAATGAAGATCCAACTTTACAGGTACACAATTGGAGAATGGGTTTTTAATAATTTTTCAATGAAATTGTGGGCATTATTTGATATTACACCAAGATTCAAGACAATCAGAAGTTTCTTAAAGATTAGTTGCAACTTGAAACTGAAGGCTTATCAGAGAACTTCTGTATGGGGTTTCATTAAAATCCATTGGTCTTTTACTTTGAATGAAACTTTTTAAAAAACCCATTCATGATTTTGTAACATCTTACATAGGTCCCTTGGAAAATAGTTTCCAGAAGTTGCAGGACTTACAAATGTTGACTCATGTTGTTATACAATTCAAAACTTCACATTTATTAACGCTATCATTGATGTCACTGAAAAATCTTCACGGATGGGGAGGCTTTGAAGCTCATGGTAGCAGAAACAAATTGTCTAAAATTCAAGTTTCATGTCGAAGCTTATATCTTAATAGTTGTCACAAATAACATCAGCTGTTTTCTTTGAAGTGGAAGGCTCAGTTTATTTTTGAGAAAATGTTTGCCTGGTCCCTAAGGGTGAATTACCAATTTACGTGTCAGTCTGTCAACTAAAAACCATGTTTTGTGAAAAAAGCAGCTAGTTCAACTTGCGACTCAAGCATCATGCAGGAGCTTTTCCCTGAGACAACATCGTAGTTTGATATACAGAAGAAGGACTTTTATGTTATGCCTCAGTTTCCCCCACAAAATGTTAAAAAGATGTCTACTCAAGGGTGTAATTTAATAAAATTATTAATTTGTCCTGCCGCAGCAAGGGTCCTTTTAAGTGATCTGGCTTTTTTGTTGTTGCCACTGCCTTGATTAGTGCTAAGGCAATAATATTTTTTCCCATAAGTAGTTTTGCAAGATTGGTGGAGATTCAACCCAGAAGAAAAAGGTAACATTGTACTTAGTACTGTTATAAAAAGTTTTGAGCTTGTGAACCTGGGCATTCGAAAGAGTCCTGGGAACATCAAGAGGATCATAGACCATACGTGAGAAATGCTGTCCTAATGTAAGCTGCCTGACCTCTCTAAAATAGGAATAAAGCTGTTTTATGAAGTAACTAAAATATTATTTAATAAGGAATAATGCATGGAGAGCACCTAGTATTGTGCTGGTATATAACAAGTGTTTGTTAAATGTTCGCTATTTCTATTAATGTAATCTGTTGATATCTGAGGGTGTAGCTATCATTTATAATAGTAGTAATGATGATATGCTTTCATTTTTTCCATAAACTCATTCCTTTGGCAGATCTCCCTTGTAGTTAGTGGCTCCATCTGTCTCTTGTGGTCCTTCTCTCCACTCAGCCAGTGTCTACTCACTCACAGACACTGCTGATGTGACCTCTTTCAGGTCCCCAGGATGGTCCCTTCTCTGCTATTTTCCTGCTGCCACCAGCTGGCTTACAGAGCATGGTTTGGTGGAAAGAGACTGCTGCCAAAGACAGTTCTGGCTGTTGGTATGCCGAAGAATTGATGCTGTTGAATTGTGGTGTTGGAGAAGACTCCTGAGAGTCCCTTGGACTCCAAGGAGATCCAACCAGTCCATCCTAAAGGAGATCAGTCCTGGGTGTTCATTGGAAGGACTGATGCTAAAGCTGAAACTCCAATACTTTGGCCACCTCATGAGAAGAGTTGACTCACTGGAAAAGACCCTGTTGCTGGGAGGGATTGGGGGCAGGAGGAGAAGG
>NW_011494628.1:1487101-1492809 GCF_000754665.1 Bison bison bison
TTGACTCACTGGAAAAGACCCTGTTGCTGGGAGGGATTGGGGGCAGGAGGAGAAGGGGACGATAGAGGATGAGATGGCTGGATGGCATCACCGACTCGATGGACATGAGTTTGAGTAAACTCTGGGAGTTGGTGATGGACAGGGAGGCCTGGCGTGCTGCGATTCATGTGGTCGCAAAGAGTCGGACACGACTGAGCGACTGAACTGAACTGAAGTTTACTAACCTGTAAAGTGGGAAAAATAGTCTTTATATAGATTTTTTTTCCTAGTGAAGATTAAATGAAATAATAAATTTGAAAGTAACTGATACATATATATGTATAGCTGATTCACTTTGCTGTAAAAGTAGAAACTAATACAACACTGTAAAGCAACTATATACTCCAATAAAAATTTAAAAATAAAAGTAAAAGATAAAGTAGCTGGCAGAGTGTCTAGCTATGGCAAATGTTCAGTGCATGTTAGTACATTTTAACTGTATAAATTCTTCCAACCTATGAGCATGGAATATCTTTTAATTTACTTGTCTTTAATTTCTTTTATTTATGTCTTACAATTTTTAGTGTACGAGTGTTTCACCTCCTTGGTTAATTTATTCCTACATATTTTTATTCTTTTTGATGCAATTACAAATGGAATTGTTTTTTTTTAATTTCTCTTTCTAATAGTTTATAGGAACATAACAGATTTTTGTGTACTGATTTTTTTCCTTTTTTTTTTTTTTACTAAACTCCTTTATTAGTTTTAATGGTTTTCTGATGAAGTTTTTAGGGTTTTCTGTACAGAAAATCATGTTATTCACCAAGAGCACAGATCCCACTGTTGGTAGGAATATAAATTGGTATAGCCACTCTGGAAAATAGTAGAGTTTCTTTAAAAAGTTAAAAATAGAACTACCAGATCTGGATATTTCACTTCTGGATATTTATCTGATGAAGACAAAAACATTAATTTTTTTTCCAAAAACTCCAATTTGAAAAGATATGCACCCTATTTTCACTGCAGGATTATTTACAATGGTCAAAAGATGGAAATGACCTAAATGTCCATTGTTGGATGAATAGATAAATTGTGGTGTATATAGAGTGTTATTCAGGTATAAAAAAGAAATGAAATCTTGCTGTTTTGTGACAACATGGATAAACCCCAAAGGCCTTATGCTAAGTGAAGTAAGTCAGACAGAGAAAGACAAATACTGTATGAACTCTCTTTTCTTTTAATTAGAGGATATTTTCTTTTCAATGTTGTGTTGGTTTCTGCTGTACATTAATGTAAATCAGCTATAAGTATACATATACCCCCTCCCTCTGGAGCCCCCTCCCACCCCCTGATCTATGTGGAAGTTAATACATGCATACTCCAAGCTCATAGATGCAGGTTGGTGGGTGCCAGAAGCAAGGGATTAGAGGGAGGGAGAAATGGATGATTTTTTAAAGTTTAAATAAATTGAATTTTAAAAATGGATCATAGTAAATAAAATATACAAAATTACAACAACAACAAAAAAAATGAGGGATGCTTCCTGTTGCTCTTGTTGATATGCCTAAAAGGAGCAATTCCTGATCTTTACTGAGAACCAGAGGCTTCGTGATTCTAGAAAGGAGAAAAGAACCAAGTGGATAATCTGTTTCTGGTCAGAAGTTTCTAGGAGATAGCTTTTTTTTGGTAGAGAAGAGTCTACACCTTTTTCTATCTTCAAAAAAACCAACAGCTTCAGATTTCTGGGCTTGTCCTGGGGGACTACAGAGATGGTAACCTCAGTTCTATTTCCTGGATCTTGGTTCAGGGCTGATAGTCTGTGGGAATTTAGTCTCTTTGGGTAAAAATCGTGGTTCAAAGTGTGGCTTGCTAGAATGGGTTTCACTTCTAGTCTTGGAATAGCTTTGAAAGCAAAGGGAGACAAGTTCATCAGAGGCGTGGGAGACACCCTCTGATTAATTGTCATTGGGGTGTTCTTTCTGAGCGCCCGCTGCACGGGAGGTGTGGCCACTGGGTGGGTCTACTGCGAGAGACGGAGGTCTTTGCTGTCTCTTCTCCTATAGGCGATAAGATTCCCCTTGTTTCCCTAAAGGTTAAGGCCTCAGGTGAAGTGACTGATTTCTTCCCTAGAGTCACGTGTGCACTGACTCTGGGGGAGTGGGGCATGGTTGTATGTGTGCTCAGTCCGTCAGTTGTGATCGACTCTGTGCGACCCCATGGACTGTAGTCCCCCACCAGGCTCCTCTGTCCAAGGGAGTTCCCAGGCAAGAATGCTGGAATGGGTTACCATTTCCTCCTCCAGGTTATCTTCCTAACCCAGGGATCAAACCCGAGTCTTCTGCATATGCAGGTGGGTTCTTTACCACCGAGCCACCCGGGAAGCCCATGGGACAAGATTAGTGGATGGTTATATGATGGGTCTGATTATCACAAAGACCCAGTTTTAGACATTCTACTCCACTGTCAGACCTCAGGGTGGATTTTAGTTTGGGAAAATAACCCTCAAGGCGCATGCATAATTCATAAGGCCACTTTTCTGTGTGCAGAGGAATGGTCCTCCTGATGCCCTGTGAGAGGACCCTGAGAATGGGGAGCTGGGGTCTGTCCCCTGGTCTTTGCTGGCACCGGGCAGGATGCCCACGCCGGGCTGGGCAAGAAGCCTGCACCCTGTCACCACTGCCCCCACACCAGACACCTCTGAGCTTTACGGTGTGCATGTGAGCTTCTGTCTAGATGCCCTTCTTTTTGCTCGCAGCCCAGAACCTCCTATTTCCCCTTTAAGACCCTGTCCAAAGGTCACGTCTGCTTTTCTAATAACCAAAACTTGTGGCCCTGACAGAATCTGTTTTCCCCTCTGTATGTTCCGAAGTGTTCCCACCTGTGCTATAGTGTTTCATTATGGCAGGAAAATTACTTCTGAACTTGAAAAAAAAAAGATTGTATTTATTTATTTGGCTGCGCCAGGTCTTAGTTGTGGCACGTGGTATTTTTAGCTGAAGCACGTGGGATCCGGTTTCCCGATCAGGGATTGAACCCAGGCCCCCTGCGTTGGGAACCCAGAGTCTTAGCCACTGGGCCACCAGGGAAGAACCACTTCTGAATGTTTCTCTCCTTCTCACTGGGCTGGGAGTTCTTACACCCAGGACCATGCTGTCTGCTTCTTTGTATCTGCCCCAGAGCTGAGCAATGGGCATGCCAGCTAGAAGGCTTTCAGTGGGTCAGCATTGGTTGAATGAATGAATGCAGTCCAGCCTTTTGGGCCTAATGTATAGTTATTAAGTGATCAGAAACCACCTTTGTAATAATCTTATAAACCTATGAGATTATTTGGTGATCTATGGTTTTCTCCATATAGTATTACGTTCTCCTTTAACATTTAGGAAATTCTTTTTAAAAATTACCAGTCTGTCTCAATCACGATACGATAGCCCCCCACCCCCAAAAGAGGTGATTCCCTGGTTCTGCCTTGCACAGAGCAAGGGCATGCTTTCAGGGGCACGTGTGGAGGTGGCACCTGGAATTCAGGTGAGTGAGCCCCAGGAAGAGAGTTTGACCGGCTCATTTTCATGGTCTTACAGTGAATGAGATGAATTTTTTTTCTGTTGAAAGGTCTCCCCTTAGTGGTTGGTGGTTCAGGTGGCAAAAGAGGCACGGAGGCAGATGGTGTGTTACTGTGAACACTGGTGTCCCCACAGGCACGTCTTGCTCTAGGCAACTCTCAATCTGTGATCGGATGGGGAGGGAGCACTCCGAGCAAATCCACTGATCATGTGACTAGAGTAAGTGTAGAGTAATCCTTTTTAAAACGTGAGTTATGGAGCTCTGTGATGTGCCATTTATCTGTGTCTGCCGTGGCAAGGAAGCACGCCAGGGCAAGTTTACGACTTGGTGCTCTCAGCTGTATTTAGAGCTGTTTCCCATACCTTTACTACACATGGATGAAAATATTAAGCACCTAGAGTTGCTTGTTATCAAACATGGAGTAGATATGTGAACACATAGAAAGTAAGCTGCTTAATTTCTAGGTTTCTGTGTCTGTTTAAACACTGTAATGTTTTGTTTCGGTTTGAGTGGATTTTTATTTATGTATTTGGCTGTGCTGGATCTTAGTTGCATCATGTGGGATCTTTAGTTGTGGTGAACTCTTAGTTGCAGAATGTGGGATCTAGTTCTTTGAGCAGGGACTGAACTCAAGCATTGGGAGCACAGACAGAGTTTTAGCCACTGGACTACCAAGGAAGTCTCTTGTTTTAATATTTAATATCTAATATATGCGAGAAAGGTTTTCTTGGAAGAAAGCTGAACAGCTTTGGAAATTGGAAAACTTCTAGAACTCTAAACCAGGCAGGTGAATTTTAAAGAAAGATAGAAGGGATCGATGCAGTCAGTCATAAATTTGCAAAGCTTCACTAAAAAATGGAAGGAAGGAGTCTTACATTTCTTTTCCCTCCCAGAAACATGGTGTTGACAGGGGGCCACAAACCTCGGCTGAATGGAACCAAATGGCACTATTTGCATCCACACAAAATATTCAATCTCCAGTTTTAAGACTTCAATGTAAACCGAAGAGGAAAAAAAACAAAACACACCATTGCCTCCAGACATGTTTTTCAAACAATTGTAGCAGCTGTTGTAAGGGCAGATGGCCATACAGGTCCCAGGCACTCAAGGTCAGACCTCCGGGAGAGCATTCACCTTTACTGGTCTAAAGACAGCAAACATTCAGCACCTGCTTCTCTGTCTCACCCACATCTTACTGGCATCCCTAGGGCCTGGCACTGGTCTTCACTTGATGTTCAGCAAGTGGGTGGATGCTACATGTCCACGTGGAAGATACTGGTGTTCAGAGGGTGCTTGGTGCAGTGAGAGGCACAGAGCGGGCATCCAAAAATATAAGGAAATAGGAATGAAAATATGGGCGTGACCTTCAGGAGGCCACAGGCCGGTGAGCGCAAGCACTTGGTCCTGCCTCCTTCCTGGGAGGCAACAGTGGGTTGAAGTTTCCGGGGGAGGCGGGCGCGTGTGTGTGTTTGTGTGTGTGTGTGTGTAGGTGTGTGTGTGTTCCACCTGGGGGACTTTGCCAAGGTTCCAATGTAATTTATTTTTTAAATAAGACTTTTGAATAAAATTACACCCTTCCTCTTCCATTATGGTGAACACTTAAACTTACATTTACACAAACTTCAATTAAAAGCCAAATTCCAGGCCTAAGCTATTGGCAACACTCCCTTTCAAAAGAGAATATGAAGTAAATTAGTTGAGCTGATTAAAAACACCTTCATCAAAGTAGAACTGTTGGTGCCAACAATATTAAGAGTTGAATTATTGATTTTTTTTAAATAACAGATGGTACATTAGCAGGGAAGAAAAACGATTCTCCTTCCTCTCCTTCCTTCCTCTGCTGCCCATCCCCCTTTTAGCTTCACTTTGGCGATAAGAAGGGACACTGACCTATTGCTGGCAATCGAGGAAAGGGAGGTGATGGAGCAAGGCAGGAGCGCACGAAGGCAGAGGATGGGGCCCAGGTTAAATGCGAGGAAGGAAAAGGAGAAATGGAGACCGCAGGAAACAGAGGTCAGACCCCTGAAGGAGGCCGCTGTCCCCGCAGAGGGGCGGACACCTCTATCGGCAGCCCGGCCCCAGGGGACCTCCAGGCCACAGCCACGAGCCGGGCGGGCGCTGGAAGCGCGCACAAGGGCGCTCCCGCTACCGGCCGCCAGAGGGCGCGT
>NW_011494628.1:1493717-1498858 GCF_000754665.1 Bison bison bison
TCGCCCGCCCGGCCCGCGCGGTCGGCCAGCGGTGCACCCCCCCACCTCTCCCGGGGCTCCCTGTGGGGTTCTCGCGGAACTGCCCGGGCCCCCTAGGCTGGGGTGTCCACCGGGTCCCAGCCCCTTCTACCGGATCCTTGACCAGGAAGGGAGGACCGGGTGCCCGGCTGGGCCTCTGGGTGTCGGTCGGGGGGCGGGGGAGGCTGTAGGGAGTCTTCCGAACCCTGCATCTTCCTGGGGAAGAATTAGAGAACTCTGCAAACAGTGCTTGTCTGCTGCTGCTGTAATGCCCCTTCCCATTTTTTCTTCCGTGCCCCTCGCAAGAGCATGCCCCCCCTTCCCCCAATAAAATAATGTGATAAAAGTTAAAAAAAAAATCATTGCAATTGACTTTCATGGTTGAGGTGTGTTCAAGTTTGAAACCTTGGAGGAAAAATATTCCTATTAGCGTGCTTGGGGTTGTTGTCATCTCAGACTTTTTGTTTCCAGCCTGTTAAGAGGCAGTGATTTCAGATTTTTAGAAATGGCAGAATGGTGCGATTTCGGAAAAGACGTAGCGTCATCGTGCACTGCTGTTTCGGTAGCCCACCGGAACCTTGGCAGCCGTTTCTACTTGGACTTAAGACTCTCGGAATGAGGACCTTGACTGTGTGCCCCTGGCCTGTCTGTAGCAGTTCAGTAAGTGTGGGAAAAGCCAGTGAAATTAATTGGTAATTGTTCACACGCGTGATTAAGTAACAATGTAATTAAAAATGTTTGGGCACCTTGGGCTGCGAAGGCTGTAATTGGCGGTGGGGACGCTACTGAACTTGGCGGGGATCTGCTTTAGCAGAAGAGTGCATCGCTGGGGTGGGGGCGCCCGGAGAGGAGGGGAGGTTGGAGGGACGATGAGACTCCCGGCTGCATCAGTTGGCCTGCTGCCTGGACGTTTTGCACCTCACCAAATGGGGTGGGTGGGAGCTGAAATTGGCGTTCTATTTATAGCTCTGCACTTTGTAACTGCTGTACTGGGAATGTAATATTTGTGTGTAATATATTCACTATAGGGGCTGAAGTGCACACTTGTGTTGCTCTGTGGATTTGTTTTTCACTGCAGGAAAGGGAATGTCTGCACTCGATAATATATTACCCGACATTCAGAATGAACTAAAATGTCCACACGTTCTTAAAAGATGTGTTTTAGCCTTGTGAAATTGTCAGATAAGCACAATAAATAAGATATAAGACCTATTAAAAGGTCCCTGTGAAACATTTGGTTTTGTGAAGGGGATTTCATGGTCGGTATAGACAGGAAGCTGTGTTCTTCCAAATCTGAAGTAAATCACGAGTTCCTTTTACTGCGTTCTGCTTTGATGTTGTGGAAGGACAGGGAGAAATAGAAAGGTGTGGTACCCAGCCTTCATATGTCTTGAAATCAGGGTTCTTGGACTCTTGTTGAAATAGAGAACATGATAGGCTTCCAAGGCATGAGAACAATTCAGACAGTATAAAAATACCTGAAATATTCCCTGATTAGTGGACTTGACTGTGTATACTTTAGTTCTCACACAAGTGTAGTGTATTCATTTAAGCTTTCAGAGAAGTCAACAAGAACATTTATTTTAAACCCAGATGGTTATACAGACAAAAGTCACTGCAACTTCAGTTCTAAAGTCCAGAGCCAAGACCAGACTCAGAAGATTTATTCATGCCTCTGGGTCAGCCACTATGTGGCTTCTCCTTGCTTTGAGTCTCGGTTTTTTCCCTATAAAATGGGAGGCATAGACTTGATAAAATACTAGAACTTTGCCATCTCTTACAGTGTCAACTGGTTTTCTTGTGGCAGAGTCTATCCACTATCCCCCAAACCCCTAGTTTTTTCCTGATTCAAAAAACCTCTTAGGGGTCCCCAGGCCCCAGGCCAGGGGCTGGTACTAGGCTGCACAGCAGGAGATAAATACCTGTGAAGCTAAAATCATCCCCCCCCGACCCCCCGCCAGGGAAAAATTGTCTTCTACAAAACTGGTCTCTGGTACCAAACAGTTGGTGACCACTGTCTTAGATAATCAGCAGTATTACAGACTGAGTTTTGTCCTTCAAATACATATATTGAAGCATTGATCCTCAATATGACTGTATTTGGAGATGTGCCTTTAAGGGGGTAATTAAAGTGGCTCTGTTGTAAAGAATCCGCCTTCCTAGGCAGGAGATCAGGGTTTCTTCCTGGGTCGGGCAGATTCCCATGGAGAAGGGAATGGCAGCCCACTCCAGTATTTTTCCCTGGAGAATCCCATGGACAGAGGAGCCTGGTGTGCTACAGTCTATGCGTTCACAAAACAGTGGGACAGGACTTAGTGACTAAACAACAGCACAACAAGGTTAAAGGAGGTCATAAGGGTGGGGCTAATCTAGTAGGACTCTAAGAGGTAGAGACTCCAGAAATGCCCACAGAGAAAAGGCTGTATGTGGACACGGGGAGAGCTCATCCAGCTTCAAGCCAAGGACAGAGGTCTCAGCAGAAACCAACACTGCTGTCTCCATGGTCTTGGACTTCTGGCCGCCAGAAGTGTGAGAAATGTTTCTGTTGTTTAAGCCCTTGCCCACCCCACCCCCCATAGTTTCTATTATGGCAGCCCTAGCAGCCCTTGCCGACAAAGGTCTGTCTAGTCAAAGCTATGGTTTTTCCGGTAGTCATGTATGGATGTGAGAGTTGAACCATAAAGAAAGCTGAGCGCTGAAGATTTGATGCCTTTGAACTGTGATGTTGGAGAAGACTCTTGAGAGTCCCTTGGACTCCAAGGAGGTCAAACCAGTCAATTCTAAAGGAAATCAGTCCTGAATATTCATTGGAAGGACTGATGCTGAAGCTGAAACTCCAGTACTTTGGCCACTTGATGAGAAGAACTGACTCATTGGAAAAGACCCTGATGCTGGCAAAGATTGAAGGCGGGAGGAGAAGGGGACGACAGGGGATGAGCTGGTTGGATGGCATCACTGACTCGATGGACACGAGTTTGAGCAAGCTGCAGGAGTTGGTGATGGACAGGAAGCCTGCCGTGCTGCGATTCATGGGGTTGCAAAGAGTCAGGCACGACTGAGCCACTGAACTGAGCACACTAATAATACAGGGGATAAGGGGAAGGGTGGAGGAGCGGTGGCGGCAGCAGTGTGTCTGGTGGAAAGACATCTTCAGCGGCCCTTGCAGACAGGGGTCGCCAGTGAGCTGTCTGCAGGGAGTTCTGAGTGCGTCTCTTGGTAAAGTTTATTAAAAGTGACTGACCCGGCAGTGGTGCAGGCCTTCTGCTGTTTCCTCCTCCTTGTTGCCTGTTATGTGAATCTGATGGCTGGAGCTGCGGTGGCCATCTAGTGACCATGAGGTGACCTTGAAGACAGAACCGGTAGTTACAATGATGGAGCAGAAAGGATGGTACCACCTGGGTGCCAGGTAGATGTGGAGCACTGTGCCAGCCCACCGTTGCCTATTTCCACACATGTATTGCATGAGATAACAATCTGTCTTGTTTAAGCCTCAGTTGTTGGGGTTTTTTTTTACCTACATGCAGCCAAACCTAATTGTAATTGATACATCTGTGAAGAAGCTTATTTGAACCAATGATAATAGATAGTAGCATTTGTCTTTCTTATCCCTGTTTCTACTGAGTCACGATTATATTTCTTAGCACCTGCCAAAATCAGGGATGATTTTCCACTCTGAGCCAGGTCTTGCTTGGATTCTTTTCATGGCAGCGAATCAGACACGTTAGGACCCCAAGAGTCACACCTGGCTCCAGGTTGCTTTGTGCTCTTCTGTTTTGGATTTTTAAGCCGTTCTCTTATTTCTTCAGCATTACTCAGATATTACCGGCACAGATTTTAACTGTCTGGGTGGATTCTTTGTTGTTGGACACCAAGCTGGTGTGGCCCTCTTGGTCACCAGCTTGATCCAGGAGTTTGCCTGTAGCCAGTATTCAGGCTCTTGGGATGAGGGGGTGGAAGCAGAGGGAGGAAGAGCAGCTGTATCAAATGTGGGTAGAGGAGGGGAGGAGATGTCCTGACCCTTGTGTTCAGTTCTTCTGAGGGAAACACTGTGGGCCTGGTACTTAAGTCATAATTATTGACCTCATTTGGACCATTAGGGGCCAGCTTTTTTTGCTTTTCATTAGAAACATTATTTATAATAGTTTACAGATGTTACTTGAGAAACCTACATGCAGGTCAGGAAGCAACAGTTAGAACTGGACATGGAACAACAGACTGGTTCCAAATAGGAAAAGGAGTATGTCAAAGCTATATTTTGTCACCCGGCTTATTTAACTTATATGCAGAGTACATCATGAGAAACGCTGGGCTGGAAGAAGCACAAACTGGAATCAAGATGGCTGGGAGAAATAACCTCAGATATGCAGATGACACCATCCTTATGGCAGAAAGTGAAGAGGAACTCAAAAGCCTCTTGATGAAAGTGAAAGAGGAGAGTGAAAAAGTTGGCTTAAAGCTCAACATTCAGAAAACGAAGATCATGGCATCTGGTCCCATCACTTCATGGGAAATAGATGGGGAAACAGTGGAAACAGTGTCAGACTTTATTTTGGGGGGCTCCAAAATCACTGCCGATGGTGATTGCAGCCGTGAAATTAAAAGATGCTTACTGCTTGGAAGGAAAGTTATGACCAACCTAGACAGCCTATTAAAAAGCAGAGACATTAGTTTGCCAACAAAGGTCCGTCTAGTCTAGTCAATGGTTTTTCCTGTGGTCATGTATGGATGTGAGAGTTGGACTGTGAAGAAAGCTGAGTGTTGAAGAATTGATGCTTTTGAACTGTGGTGTTGGAGGAGACTCTTGAGAGTCCCTTGGACTGCAAGGAGATCCATCTGGTCCTGGGATTTCTTTGGAAGGAATGATGCTAAAGCTGAAACTCCAGTACTTTGGCCACCTCATGCGAAGAGTTGACTCATTGGAAAAGACCCTGATGCTGGGAGAGATTGGGGGCAGGAGGAGAAGGGGACGACAGGGGATGAGATGGCTGGATGGCATCACTGACTCGATGGACGTGAGTCTGAGTGAACTCCAGGAGTTGGTGATGGACAGGGAGGCCTGGTGTGCTGCAATTCATGGGGTTGCAAAGAGTCAGACACGACTGAGCGACTAAACTGAACTGAAC
>NW_011494628.1:1498958-1516887 GCF_000754665.1 Bison bison bison
GTGGCGCTAATGGTAAGGAACCTGCCTGCCAATACAGAAGACCTGGGTTTGATCCCTGGGTCGGGAAGATCCCCTGGAGAGGGACATGTCAACCCACTCCAGTATTCTTGCCTGGGAAATCCCATGGACAGAGGAGCCTGGAGGGGGACTACAGTCCATAGGGTCACACAGAGTTGGACACAACTGAGGGGCTGAGCGCGCACACACACACCTTTCCCAGTATAAAGGAGAAGTCACAGTAGGTGTCAGGGATTCATTAGACCTCTTGACTGAGTCTCCCTTAAGGCCATGTCTCAGAGGTCTGATCACTAAGCTGCTTCCAGAGAAACCAGGTAAGGGCTGATTTGAACTACCAGAACATGTTAGTAAGTTTTACATAGTATTAAAGGGAAAAACCAAACTCAGAGTTTCTTCATCTGTTCAGAAGGTGTTGAGCATGTAGTATGCGCCAGACACTGGGGTTGTTGCAGGAAGAACCCGATATAGCCTGTCTCTACCCTCATGGGGCTTGCAGTCTCGAAAGGGAAGGTGACACTGAACAGGAGCACCAGGGGCAGGACCGTGGTCTGCCCAGTGCTGTGGTGGCGTCCAGGGCGCTGTGACAGGTGTTTCAGGGACATTGTTCCGTCGCTCAGTCGTGTCCGACTCTTTGTGACCCCATGGAGTGTAGCCCTCCAGACTCCTCTGTCCGTGGGATTCTCCAGGCAAGAATATTGGAGTGGGTTGCCATGCCCTCCTCCAGGGGATCTTCCCCACCCAGGGATCAAACCCACATCTCTTGTGTCTCCTGCATTGCAGGCGTATTCTTTACTGCTGGGCCACCAGGAACTGATGAGGCTTTATTGGAAATCTGGAGCTGAGGTTCTCGATGGGGAGTGGGGGTGGGGGCGGTCATCTTGCCCCCTCAGGGAATCCTTGTCCATACGGAGAGATTTCAGGACTGTCACAGGGGGTGGTTTGGCAGGGGCACTGCTGAGCAACCCATAGTGCCATGGGACATCCCCTTCCCCCCTCAAAGAATCAGCTTTCCGGTCCAAACGGGCAATAACGCCAGGCTGAGAAGCCCTGACGTTTCTCAAGGCAGGGCCTTGGATCTCAGACCTGAAGGGGAAGCAGAGCTCAGCTACCATGGGGAGGATGGAGGGGGCCAGGACAAGGCTCTGGCTGGAGGAAGCTGGTGGAGAAAGGGCGGGACTGGATTCAGGGGAGCGGGCTGGAAGGTCCATGGGGGCCTTGCAGACCAGCGTGGAGATTTTGGACTCAGTCCTTAGAGTGGTGGGGAGCTGTTGCAGGGCTGTCATAGGGAGTGATGTGATTTGACTTAACGTGTTAAGAAACTCAAGCTGGTGGTTCTGTAGAGCAGGGATGGGCGGGGGCTGGTGTGGACGTGGGGGACGAGTGAGGAGGCTACCAGAGTCAACCTGGCGAGAGCTGATTAAGAGTCAGAGGTGCGGTGGTTGACTGGTCAAGTGGGCCGAGAGGAGGGCCAAGGATGAGTCACAGGCTCCCGCTCTGAGTGTAGGTGGAGAGCAGAGCTGTTTACTGATACAGGATCTGATGGAGAAGGACCAGATGTGGTCAAAGGGAAAAATTGTTTTATTGTAGTTAAATATATATATAGCATAAAATGAATCATTTGAACCATTTTTAAATGTACAGTTCGGTGGCATGAAGTATCCAGACGGTTTTCTAAAGTTTGCTTTTAATTTTAGGGGGAGGCGAAGATGAGTTCTGTTTGGACAGGTTGAGTTTGGGATGCCTGTGAGATGCTCAGGTACCATGTCCAGTAGCAGTGAGATCCACTGAGGGTCTGGACCTCAGAGGAGAGGTCTGCACCAGAGAGATTTAAGGGGAAATTTGAATTCATTTCTTTCTTTTTTTTTTAAAAGAAGAGAGCCTTGATTGACAACATAAACTTATTTAAACATTTATTAATACTAATAATGTCTGTGTAATAAAATTGGAGAAGCCAACAGGCTTTATCTGTAAAGCTGATCTGATGTAGAGCAGCAGATTTAACCAAAACAAATGAGTTAAAGTATCATCAAATACGATTTGAATGCATCTCAACTAGAGCAGTGCCAGTCTCTCCTAGGGATACAACTTACTTTCACTCCTAAAGGAATATTTTATGATCTTACAAGGTGATATGTTTTGGTTTACATCATTGCTTCCCATAAGAAGCTCAAGGCTCTTTACACATCACACTGAATTTATCTTCTCCAGATCCTCGAGGGTGGATAGGCAGGAGCTTGTTTGTCATTTATGAAATGAAAGAAGCAAAGGAAGATAAATGGCCAAACCCAGTTGGGGGAAGGGAAAAATAAAAAAAGACAGGCGTTCTGTTGCTTTGAGTGGGTGTCAGACTTCAGCGCACGTGGGAACACTTCAGGGTTTTAAAGCGTCTCCTTTGTTAAAATGCAGATTTCTGGGTTCCAGCTCCAGCTTTTGCTGGTTCAGGAGAGCTGAGACAGGGCCCCGGGGATCTGTGTCTTTAACAGGGCGCCAGGTGAGTTGTGTCTGCTGGCACGTTGCAGAGCCCTGTTGAGACCACCCTGGCCCCCAGGTCTGAACTGGGACTGTCACTGGTGGTTCCCGTGCACATCTGTAGAATGTAAAGGTGATTGCTGGTTGCTTTGTCTTTTAAGGTGCAGTAAGGAGCTGTTACGGGGAAAGCAGAGTGTGGAGGTGAGGCCTGATACTTGGCATTCAGGGGCTCTGCCTTCTTGGGAAGGGAATGAGAAACCCCAGAATTGGAACTCAGAAGTCTTCCTCTGGTTCCAGTATTGTTTGGCAGATTTATAGATGCTACTGAAGGGACTCTAGTACCTGGAGCGTGAGTCTCAAAACCTGAAGTAGTGGGCTGTTGGATCAAAGGTTTTTGGACTATAGATGAGTTCCTGGAATGTCTCAGACTGTGGGTACCATGGATTCAGCGACACTGACCGGTGTGCTTTTGGACACCCACTTGTTTTGTGTGGCTCTGCTGGGTCTTCGTTGCCACACAGGCTTTTCTCTGGTTGGGGGCTCCTCGTTGTTGCAGTGCACGGGCTTCTCATTGCGGTGGCTTCTCTTGTGACCGCTCCCCGCCTTCAGAGCACAGGCTCGGTAGTTGTGGCCCTTGGGCTTAGCTGCTCTGTATATGGGATCTTCCTGGATCAGGGATTGAACCTGTGTCTCCTGCATTGGCTGGTGGATTCTTTACCACTGAGCCACCAGGAAGCCCTGGGACCCACATTTTATATTTCAAAACTAAGATAGTAGAAGTCAGGCATTAAACGAGCCTGGCAGTTGACTGCTGAATGTTCTCCAGCAGTGTAAAGGGAGTTAGACGGAGCTCTGACTTCCTGTGTTTGCATGTTAGCTCTCTCGGACCCCTTCCGGGTGTTCTGGGGGTGGGGGTGTGCACAGGGTTCTTCTGCCCTCACCCACGACTCCGCCTGTGGACCCTGCTTATGACTTCGTCGCCAAACTCTGTTTGAGTTGGAGTTTGCTTCTTTTCAGATCCTGAGTGGCATATGGGTTTTCATATCATCTGTTTAAATGAGATATGAATCAAAGAAGCAAAAGATCTTTTCCTTCCTAAAATATATAATTCTTTCCTTTTTCTCTTTTCCCCCCTCTGTTTATTGTCCTTCCTGTACATATGCTAACCCTCTGGCATGTAGAGTATATTGGTCCTGGCAAATGTCGCTGCCGAGTGAGGGAAAGTCTGTGTTCCAGACTCCATTTCCCGCTGATTTCTGTGAGGAAACAAGGGAACGTGTTTCAGATGGAGTGAGATCCGGTGTGGGCAGCGGGGGGCTCAGGCAGGAGGAAAGTGGGGTCTGTGTGCTCCCTGCCATGGGGGAGCCTTGCCTCTCCTGACTTCTCCCAACTGGCTGCATCCTTTGAAAAGATTGGGAATCCCATGGAACACAGCGAAGAGGTTCCTGACCCTGAATGTTCTCTACCCGCCGTGGTGTTGGAATGGCGCTGGTGTCGTCCCCAAAGCAGGGGATCTCTTTTCCCAAGAGTTTGCTGTTTATATTTGGTCCCTGAGCAAAAGTCTCTAGCTCTTCTGTCCGTCCTTCTCAGGTGCCCTTAAGGAGAGGGCTCAGAAAACACCTCACACGCCTGCCTTCTCTCTGCCTGGCCACGCCTTTCTGTCTCCTTGGCAGTTAGTCCCTGAGATGTTGGGGTTCCCCTGCTCCCATCTTGAGCACCCAGCTTTGTGGCTCTGGTTCCACCACGCCGCGGAGACACTGAATGCGCTTCTGCACACTGGGGACCAGGCCACGATGGGGGTGTTGCCACTTGAATCCCCTGTAGCAGCTCGGGAAACGGGGAACCACGTTGAGTTTTCCCACAGTCTGCTCGCTGTCCTTTATCCCGTAGCATCTGAATGGCGCCCCAGGCTTACCCTGTCGCTTGGATCCGAAACCTGGAGTCATCTGTGCTCGTCTCCCCGTCGGCCCTTCCCTGCCCTCATCCACTCGTGGGGTCCGTCTCCAGACCTGGAGATGCTGCTGCTTCAACACCTCAGCACGACTCTGGCTCCCCACCTGCTGTGCCCGGGAGTCGCCTCACCTTCATTAGGTCCCTTAGCTCTCAAAGTCTGGCTCCAGCTCCCTTCTGGCTGGTGTGTGTGTGTTTGTCTCTCCACAGCCCACCCCACACGCTGCCTCTGGAAACTGGTCTCAGGCACAGCTTTCAGCATGGCATCCCCCTTCTCAAAAGCCTCAGAAAGCTTTCGGTGGCACTCAGAGTAAGACCGGACTGACCCCTTTCAGGATATGGCCCTGCCATTCCAGCCTCACCCCTGGCCCCAGTCACACAACACCCCCACCCTGGCCCCCGCCAAGGTGTCCATGCCCAGGTCACTCCTCCCCGCCCTCCAGGTGCCCATGCTCTGGGTGCGCTGGACGGTTGGATGTGCTTTGTGTGCAGAAGCCTGTTTCCAGGCCTCCTCCTCTTGTGCTTGGAGCCTCTGCTGCCCTGCTTGGTGCTTTGCCCTCCCTCCTTCTCAGGGGCTCCCTGGGCGGCGGTGCCGTCAGAGCGCGCCCATCTGCCCTTGGCAGTTGACACAGGACTTGTCTGTGGGGTTAGACCTCCTTGGGGAGCCGCTGCTTTGTCATCGTCACCCAGCTCCTAGCATAAAGCCTGGTGCTTAACTCAGGCAGCCCCTCTTTGATTTTCTGTTGAACACGCGAAAGCATACATTAATAAAGATACTGACAGTGGCTGCTCACACCCAGAGCCCCCAGCACGTGCCAGGCAGGCCCCATTCTGAGCCCGTGTGGTGTGTTGCGTGGCCTCACCCATGGGCTCTTCAGCTGCCTTGATTCTGCCCTTCTGTCCTCAGCCCCACACAGTCACCGGCGCTCCATGTGGGGTGTCCCCCGCCCCACGTCCACAACCCTGGAGACAGTGGCTTTGTGAGAGGAGCGTGAGGAATGCAGGTGCTTGGGCAGACGCCTTTGTTTCTCTTCCGTCTGCTGCCAGGGATTATCTTCAAAGCAGGTCGGGGAACCAGTTAAATTGGCTGCAGGCCTTGCATCCCGGAGTCCAGGCCCCTTCGGAGTGGCTGGAATTAAACCTGGAAGCCCTAGGGAGCCGGGGCTGCCTGGGGCGGGGTTTGCCACTGAATCCTGTTATGTGAAGTAGGTCACAGCAGAGAACGGACCAGGGGAAGCCCTGAGCCTGGGGGCGCCAGGGGTGGGCTGTGTCCCAGACAGCTGGGGTGGGGGCCCAGGACCGCCTGGTCCCATGGTGCTCGTTTATTTCCTCCACGGACACCTCCTGAGCCTTCAGTCCTGCTGAACCTTCGCTAAACCCTTTCTGCCCATCCCACAGGTCTCCCATCCTGGCAGCTCACCTCTGAGGGGGCCACTTAGCCTCTTGGTGCTTTCCATGTTTGGTATTTAATTTGGTTTCTGTGATAAAGGTTACAGGGAGAGTTTGGGAGGGTGAGTTGGGTACAGGAACAAAGCAGAGACGGGAGGCTCAGGGGTCTTCTCTTGCCTGAGCTGATCCTGCTTCCTCCCTCCCCTGGGGGGATGGACGGAAGACAGTTGATTAGTGTTGCTTAAATTCATCGCAATTAATTCCTCTCCTGTTTCTTACACTCTAGGGCCGAGGCTAGCCTATAAATCTCAGGCCCGGGATCGCTGTAAAATTTGATGTATCTCTCGGGGTAGATGTGCTCACACACATTCGTTGGCTTGAATTATCTAAAGTTATCATGAGAAAGGTCTTATTTCTATTGCCTGCCCTGATTTGCACTTTAAATATAGTTCCCTGTAGCAGTTACAGGAATGCATGTTGAAGATAGAAAAGGGAAAATTACTTTTTAAACAGCCGCTTGGCATAGAAGAGCATGATTTACCTTTTAGAATATTTCTCCAAGTGTGCATTAAGACCAAGCTTTCAAGAATATTTTTTCCCCCCACTGAATCTGGAAATTAGTATGAAGCCAAACAGCAAACACTGAGCCCCTGGCAGCCACCCCTCCTTGCTGGGGTCTCTGCCTCCCTCCTGCTGTGGGAGAGTCCCACTCTGTATTCTTGTTACGGTTGTCGAAGGTGACAGATAATTTCTTACCTCACTCGCTAATTTTTCTCACTTTCTCCTCTGTCAGCACCGTTTTTTCCTGCATTTCCACAAAGTGCAAAAGCTGGGATTTTGTTGGTAAGGTGTTAGTCGCTGAGTTGTGTCCTACTCTTTGTGACCCATGGATTCCTGTGTCCATGGGATTTCCCAGGTAAGAATACTGGAGTGGGTTGCCATTCCCTTCTCAGGGGATCTTCCTGGACTAGGGATTGAACCCAGGTCTCCTGCGTTGCAGGCAGATTCTTTACCATCTGAGCCAACAGGGAAGTTGGTAGGAATTCTGTCAGTGATTCATTATTTTATATTTGGATTTGTTAATGAGATAGCATATCCTGTGCCTTCAAAATGCATTTGGTTCCTTGATGATTTGCTTTATTTAGATTATGGAAATGCAAAGATAAAACCAACTAGTGTTTTTCTTAATATTCATCTAACGGGGATTATCTTGCCATGTTCTGATTTGCTCTTATGCGTGCAAGTAACTGCATTTCTTATGTTATTGCTTTAAATATTATATAATTTATTTCTGTCATGGGAAAAAGTAGTTTTTAATTTCATAGAGTGATGGAGAGAAATAAGTTTTGTTACTTGTTTTTAAAGGGTATTTTAACTTTTTGTTGTCATTTAGTGGCCGAGTCATCTCCAGTTCTTTGGGACTCCATAGACTGTAGCCCACCAGCCTCCTCTGTCCATGAGATTCTCCAGGCAAGAATACTGGAGTGGGTTGCTATGCCCTCCTCCAGGGGATCTTCACGGCCCAGGGATTGAACCGCGTCTCCTGAATTAGCAGGTGGAGTCTTCACCACCTAAGCCACCTGGGAAGCCAGTATATTTTTTGCAGAGAATTAAAATCTAGTTTACCCTTCCCTCAGTTAAGCCTTGCTGAATAAAAGTATGGTGTTTTTATTCCATAAAGACAAGGAGGATTTGTGGAATTCACTTGATTTATGGGGAGCATCTTTCCTGAAGGTAATTCTTACTTTATACAGTAACACTGTCAGCTAACATTAGCTGCTTGTTGATGAAAGGTGATGTGTTAGTAGTATTTAGAACCAATGCATACTAAAGACACTTTTTCTTCAGTACAGAGTCTGTTCTGAAGGGCAAGGGCTTTTGTGTTGACACACTCTTCTTTTTCATAAGGCCACCTGGCCTTGGCAGAAAAATGAGGTTAAGACTAACCCTGCTTATTAGCTGAGGAGTCACTGAATTTGTTACATTGGGAAGGTTATTTTTTCTTGATAAAAGGAAATTCTAATCCAGAGTGCTTTGACTGTCTGTGCTCGGAATTAGGCATCCATGAGGTTGGGGGAGGGCTTCCCCTGGTGGCTGCATGGTAAGGAATCCCTCTGCAAAGCAGGAGCCACAGGAGAGTCCGGAAGATTCCTTGGAGGAGGGCATGTCAACCCACTCCAGTATTCTTGCCTGGGAAATCCCATGGACAGACAAGCCTGATGGGCTACAGTTGGACATGACTGAAGCAACTTAGCATGCCATGCACAAGGTTGGGGGAGATGGATTTTTGAGGCTCGAGAGTCCTGTATTAGATCGACCACAGTTTTTACATCCCATAGGTTGACACACTGTTTCATTTTCTAGAATTCTGTGATGCTGAGGGGTGTTGATGTGTTGCAACCTCCCTGTAAGATGTTTATTAATCCATTTTTGGGATCTTCTTGAGGGTTTTAAATGTGTTTGCTAGTTTAGAGATAAGTAAAACAAAACCGAAATATTAAATACCCAGAAGCAGAATGTAAATGGTGTTTGATGTTAAATCTCTCCTCCCTTCTTAGAACTTTGTGAATGATTTGGGCTTTGCATTTGTCTTGGGGGGTGTGTGTGTGTAAAAAGTGAATTAGGCATCGATCTTAGTGACCATGAATTCAGTGGGGGCACTAAAGTCCTTTGTTCTCCGGGGTTGGCAATGTCAGTGTAAGGAGACAGCCCTTGAATGATGGTTCGGGAAGACTTTCATTCGATAAATATTTATTGACTTTCTTCCGTGTGCTGCCCCTGTCGTAGGGGGCAAATAGTACATAAAACCACATTCTTGCCTTCATGAAGCTTACATTAAACTAACATAGAAGACAAGCAATAAACAAATAGCTATAGACGGTGTCAGTGGTGGTAAGCACTCTGGAGAAGAATAAAGCAGAGTGAAGGGTGGGGAAGGGGTGTTGGGGTCGGGGGACACTGCACTCTCCAGAGCCTCGTACAGTGCTACCTGGGATCTCAGTGCCCACAGAGAGGTTCATCTGGATTTTACCTGCCTTCTGAAATGTCATCCTGGAAGTGGAAGTGATTAAACCACGTTAGTCATTTGCTTCCGAGTGTGAATATGTTTTAGATTTGAGGCAGTGGGTGTCTGGGACTGGGGTGGGAGGATTCCAAGCATCAGGATGGGTGGTCCTGTCTCCTGCTTCTGAGCAGGGTCTTCTCCGTTACCTAGAATCCTGTCCTGCCCACCCCCACGCGCCTTGCACTGCTCTGTTGTTCCCTGGAATTGTCTGGCCATCCCTTCCTACCTTCCTGCGCCACAGCATTTTTTTCTCTTGGGAACGCTAATTGGAGAAAGCAGACTCTGAAATGCTTCCTCTTAGCTTTTCAGGAGAAACGCACTGTAAAGTTAAGGTATTATGGTTTTGTCTGGTTAACTTCCTGACTGGTTTATTATTTTACTTCCTATTTCCCACGTGTTACTGTCAGATTATTATTATTATTTTAATGTAGAGCCTAGATATGTCTCTGGGGATATCTTTGTCTATATGGGCTCCGACTCAAGGTCATTCTAAATGGGGAATGATTCTACTTCCTCTCTCTCCCCTGGCGCCATGGCTTTAGCCGGGTTCTGGTAACTCTCCCCACGTGCCTGGAGGAGCCTCTGTACCACCGCACTGACCCGAATCCACGGAGGCGGACAGCTTGCCCCAGATTTCGCTCCGCTGCCCGCCGGGCTCTGACAGGGATGTGAGAGTGGGAATTTGCACTTCTTCCTGGTGGAATCTCAGCAATTCCCCTTTGCTTTGGAAGGCACCAGAATTCAGGTTTCTAGGAAGTTGTACTCTGTATGCCTCTGTCTTGTGGTTTATAGCTACAGATACAAATGGTATCCTCTTTAGATGTAGTGTTTCCTTCGCTGGGAACCTGAGCCTGTTGACTTCACACCAGTGGATGCTCTTAGGTCTGGAGAAAGGCGGCCTTCGGTACTAGTTTGCAGCAATGCAGCTGCTTTTAAAACGAGCAAAATTTATTCTGTTAAAGTATAATTTTTTTTTCCATTTTAAGCAAAACTGTTGAATATGAGAATGAATCTTAATTGCTGATTTTAATGTACAAATGTTTCTTATTTCTCCCTTCCCCCCTAGCTTTTGCTTTGGTTTCTGAAGATGTGAAGAAAGAGGCCAGACAGTCTAAGGTACTAATTCTAAAACCAAATCTATTCTTGCTGTCTGAGATTTGTCTGTCTTTTCTTTAATGGGAGCTATAATGATTTCATCTTTCAATGAATTAATGAAATGTTGGTCAACATTGGTTTTTGAATCCACAGCAGCAACTCACAGATAGTCTTGCTTAAAAAAAAAAACCTTTATTAAGGCAGATCCACTTGGTTTTAAATTTTATCTTAAGAAAAAAGGTGTTCGGATATGGAGCTAGACATTTTAGAAGTCTTAACTTGGATACTGTAGATTTTTTCTGGTCTTTCCACGTCTTAGGTTGTTGTTCAGTGGCCCAGTCGTGTCTGACTCTTTGAGACCCCATGGACTTAATCTTGGACCTAGTTTTCCCAGCCTATGAAACGTGTGCTGTGTCGGGGTCACAAGTCCCTGAGTGCTCCTCACCTTGAGGTGACATTATGTGAAAGGGCATCTTGGGGACTGGCTGAGACCCCAAAGGTGACCACCAGGCTCCTTGTAGAGTCAGAACCTGAAATGAAGACGTGGGGGACCCATGGCAGGGGAACAGCATTTTTCCAAATCTCAGAGCTGCTCCTCTCCCATCACTGGTTGCATTCAAGAACTGCATCTAACTTTTGCCATTTGGGGTTGCATTAGATCAGTTTAACATTTGAGAAAGAGAATATTTTTTAAAATATGAGTTGTTTTTGTTGCATTAATTAAGGCTCAGTTGACTCTCTTTTTTGCCCCACAATTAGTATAAAAGTGTTTTTAAATAGAATGTTTCTTTTACCAACAGAGTGTGATCTGTTCTAACTATACCATGGGGTTCCCACACAAGGGAAATGAGGATAATAATTCCTTATGGTTTTATGATTCTTTATGGTTAATAAAGCATTTCAGACGTTTAATTTGGTTTGCTTTTCTCAGTGGTCGTGTTATTGCTAAGCAAAGCAGATACTCGCATACAGAGCAGAGAAAATACTTGCTTAGAGAAGTGAGTTGATCGAGGTCACTTGAGTATTAAAAGGTGAGGTCAGAATCCACTTGCAGACTCCGTGAATTTTTCATGCTGTATTTTTGTATTATGTTGTCCTGTGCATTGTCACGTGTTTGTTTGGCTATGATGAAGCTCATTATGAATTTAAGGGTTATTAATAGGGAATTAAAATTTTGTATAATAGATTTAGGAATTATAGCACATACTTTCAAATATAGGTTTTTACTCATCTTTCCAAAAGAGGAAATACATATATTTTTGGCCTTAAATACATATATGAATATAAGTAGAGATAAGGTAAGTCCTATATCTTAGTGTCATTTTTTTCATGCAAAGGTATTAAAGTCCTTGAAAAGTGTCATTAACCCCATCTGTGCTTGGCTACGGAGCCAAAAAGCCATTAATCCCCTGAGGAGAGACAGTGATGAAATGTCTACTGTAGCCCATGCCAAGGCTGGGAGACGGAGGAGAATCGATTTGTCCAAGGTTGTCTGAAGTCTGTCTGTAGATGAACCCGAGACAGGACTTAAGGCCCTTGACAGTAATCATGCTCACTGGGGTGTCCTTGGCATATCACCCTCAGCACACCTGGGAGCCGTCATTGTGGCCCAGAAGGCCGCCCTCCTTCCTGCTCACCCCACTGCTCATTGCAGTCAAGGGCCCTGGTTCCCTAGAACCAGGCCAGTCCTGCTCAGAGCTGGGGGCCTTCCCCAAGTCACTCAGCTTCCCTGGTTGGTGTCAGGAGGCTCCTCACGGGAATCCCGAGGCAGCCGTCACCCTGCTGTCCCGGCCGGGGCCTGCCCCCTGGCCCAGGTGCATCTCCTGGCTCCCCGGGCCCTGGCTCTGCTGAATTCTGGCCCACCTCGGCTTTCCGTGGAGCCTGCCCTTCCCAGCTCATGCTATGCATGGCCTCAGCCAAGCTCTGAGGGTGACTTCGACCTGCCTTCCGTCCTGCGCTGGCCTGTGACATTGGGCCCTGTGGGACATAGGCGTGGAGCCAGGCTCTGGAGCCAGACTGCTGTGGTTCACGGTCCTTCTCCCACCCTGGCCCCCGGTGGACACACCCATGTCCAGTTCCCTCATCTGAAACAGGACTGCCCTCACAAAGGCAGATTGAAGATTATGTTGTGTGTCTGCCACTGAGAGCAGTGCCCGTCCCTATTTACACGTTTACCTGCTGTGACAGCAAGAAAGGCCCCATGCAACCTTTCAAGAAGTTTCCACACAGGGGTGGGTGGGCGGTTGTGATCAAGCTGAAGATGCCAGTTTAATTCTTTACTTAAAAGATTTCATAGCAAATTCTTGTGAGGCTTTTTTTTTTTTTAATCTTCTTTTAATGAAGGATTTATAAACTAAGCATCACATATATGGATTGCAAGTGTTCAAATCTCTTGTGTTTTAAAGATAAAAGCTGCACTGAAGGTTGTCTTAGATCTGTGTTTTTCTGGCTAGGGTAGGAGCTGTCTGTGGGGTGCGTGTCCTGGTAGCAGATATCTTTCCTGTCTGAATAGCAGTTCCGTTGACCTAGAGAACTTTTGATAGTGAGCACGTTTTAATGGATACTGATGGTGTTAGAAACACACAGCAGAAGAGATAATAAAATAAACCATGTGTTTCTTCTTAGGAAGAACTAAGCCTTTTCACAAGGAAAGCTGGAGACAGAATTTAAATGTTCTGTCAATTAGTTCATTTACTCCAATTTTCTTTCTCAAAGGGGAAATTAATGAAGACCATTTTGGTTCCATTTCAGTTCACCTAAATCAGGCGATTCTTGGATATTTTATTTTTACAGTTTACAAATTGAGCCGTTTGAAATGGTCAGTCATTTCCTACCTATTGTATCCAGCAGTCAGAGCTGCAGTGCTTAATAACAGGAAGCTGTGGCATTTCAGTTGATTTTCTTTGGTTTTGCCAAGGCATCTGGCAGAAAGTCTAGCTCCTGTTCCAGCTTGGCTGGAATCATTGAGTTCAGGATACTTTTTATGTTCAACTTCCGGTAAAGGTGGCTTTTGTTGTAGGTATTATTAATACTTTTGCTGTTACTGTTCAGCCACTCAGTCATGTCTGACTCTTAGAGACCCCATGGACTGCAGCACGCCAGGTTTCCCTGTCCGTCACCAACTCCCGGAGCTTGCTCAAACTCATGTCCGTCGAGTCGGTGATGCCATCCAACCATCTCGTTCTCTGTCATCCCCTTCTCCTGTCTTCAATCTTTCCCAGCATCAGGGTCTTTTCTAATGAGTCAGCTCTATGCATCAGGTGGCCAAAATATTGGAGCTTTAGCATCAGTCCTTCCAATGAATATTCAGGACTGATTTCCTTTAGGATGGACTGACTGGATCTCCTTGCAGTCCAAGGGACTCTCAAGAGTCTTCTCCAACACCACAGTTCAAAAGCATCAAGTCTTCTGTGCTCAGCTGTCTTTATGGTCCAACTCTCACATCCATACATGACTACTGGAAAAACCATAGCTTTAATTATACGGTCCTTTGTCGGCAAAGTAGTGTCTCTGCTTTTTAATATGCTGTCTAGGTTGGTCATAACTTTTCTTCCAAGGAGCAGGCGTCTAATTTCGTGGCTGCAGTCACCATCTGCTGTGATTTTGAAGCCCAAGAAAATAAAGTCTGTCACTATTTCCATTGTTTCCCCATCTATTTGCCATGAAGTGATGGAACCAGATGCCATGATCTTCGTTTTCTGAATATTGAGTTTTAAGCCAACTTTTTCACTCTCCTCTTTCACCTTCATCGAGAGGTTCTTTAGTTCCTGTTCGCTTTCTGTCATTAGGGTGGCGTCATCTGCATATCTGAGGTTATTGATATGTCTTCCTGCGATCTCTATTCCCACTTGTGCTTCATTCAGTGCAGCATTTCGCATGATGTACTCTGCATATCTTTTAGCTTACTCTCAAAGTATGTTTCCATCTCATGATGCATGTTTTCTGAACAGTGCCTCTGGGGGAGGATTGGGCATGTATTACTGGAAGGTCTAAGGAAGGAACGCTGGAAAGGGGCCAAAGACCTTCAGTCCTGGCCTGTGGCTAGAATGGCTGTTAGATGTTGTGCCAATCCTGTGCCTTTTCCGAGCCTCTTTTGTTTTATCTGCAGAAGGGGAATGTTGGATTGGATCATCTCCCATGCTATTTTTAGAAAATTGTAGTAGAAGACACATAAAATTTACCATTTTAGCCATTTTTAAGTGCACAGTTCAGTAGGGCTAAGTATGTTCCTGCTGTTGTGCAAGCAGTCTCCAGAACTCTCTTCATCCTGCAGAACTGAAACTTTCCTCCCATGAAGCCACAGCTCTGCATCCCCTCCTGGCCCCTGCCCCTCCACCACCCCGTTTTCCATCTCTGAATTTAATAGCTCTAGGTACCTCACGTAGGTGGTGTCATACAGTCTCTATCTTTTTATGACTGGCTTATTTCACTTAGCATCATGTCCTTAGGTTCATCCATATTGTAGCATGTGTCAGAATTCCCTTCCTTTTAAAAAAAAATCTACTTATTTATTTGGCTGTTTTGGGTCTTAGTTGCGGCACTCGGGATCTGTGGGCTCTTTGTTGTGGTGCACAAGTTTAGTTGCCATGTGGCATGTGGGATGTTAGTTCTCCACCCAGGGATCGAACCTGTGTCCCCTGCAGTGGCAGGTGGATTCTTAACCACTGGACCACCAAGAAAGTCCTAGAATTCTCTCCTTTTTTAAGGCTGATTAATATTCCATTGTACCAAGAGGCCACAGTTTCTTTATCCATTCCAGTGCTACTTTTGGATCTGAAATTTCCAGTTTTCTATAATCCGTGTCTAGCAGCCAAAGGCGTGGCCTGGCAAGGAGGAGGCAGCCTGGCCAAGGGGAAGCCGAGGGCTCCGTCCCCGGGCTCAGGCCGCGCTCCTGGCCAGAGAGGTAGTGAGTCCACATGTGCCGACCTAGGATGCTAGCCTGGCCCTGGTTGAGCACATTTAGGGAAGTGGTTGAGCCTTCCAGTCTTCTTAGCGGCTCTTCTGAAAAGTATGTGTTTTATCATCGTTAGGTCAAGTGTCACTTGACCCCGAGGTGGGGTCTGCTTGATCAGTACATAACTCTGAGGTTCTTCTCCACTCACTGTTATTTCTACTCCTGAGACACAGAGAATTTCAGAAAACGCTGCCGAAGGTGGCTGCTCCCCCGTCTGCTGTTACAGTCCCTCCTGCATCCTGAGAGGACATGTCTCGGTGGCAGTATCTTGGCTTGTAAGCTGCTGATGTTTTGTTGATAACGGCTCACGACTGCATTTCTTGTTGCAGTCGTGAGGGAAATGGAAGGATATTTGCCACCGTCCAATTGTCATAATTATAGCGTGTGGTGGTTGAAAATGGAAAGGGGCAATTAGAGGGAGAATTTCTTCTGCCAGAGGAGACAGTGAAGATGGCAGATTTAGCTGCTGACACTCTGCGCTTTGTGGAGGAGTCTTTGAGGAGCTGGTTTGATCAGGATCAGGTACATCTGTGCTCACGTGCCCACATCCACGTTTCTGTGTTTGAAGCTCTGCAGCTCTGAGAGCCCCTTCCGTGCTCAGGAAATCTTGTGAGCCCCAGGTGGACCCCCTCCCCCCAGGGCTGCTTCTCAGGTAGGAGAGAATACAGTGGTGACATTGCTGATGGGCGCATGTCTGAGCCCCCCAGATGATAAATATGGTGTTTGGTAGAGCCCGTCTTCCCAAGGAACACACAGTCAGATTGGGTACAGTCCTGACGCGTATGTAATTCTTACCATGTTTCAGGGTTTAAAACGATATCTCCCAGGAACATTGTGAACCATTTTACACGAGAAGAAAGAGCCTCAGCTCAATTCGGTGACTTGCCCACCATCACGTAGGAGATGAACGGCCCCATAGGAGTCTTCTGTTCTGATGCAGAAATATATTATTGCTGCTTTTCCTGCCTTAATTTTTGTCTGTTTCTTTAAGGAGCACTTCCAAGCTCTCATTTTCCATGTCTTACCCCCAGATGTTAATATGTACCATACATGTTTATTTCATGTATTGCTGTTTTTGTTTTTTGTTAATGTGACGAGATTGATCTTTTTCTCTTTTATTTAAAATACAGAATTTGGAGAAAAGTGATATATCAAAGAAAAATGACATAGGTGAGTAACGACTTCTTTTTTTTTAACTTAAGAGTTGATATCCAGGGGCTATTTCTTGTAAATTACATTTCAGTGAAGTGAATTTTTCTTTCTGATTTTATTTATGTGATAAATATTGTTGGCCAAATACTTCGTCTTTCGCTCAGCCCAGTGTTTACCGTCACGAAGACACGAGAACACATTTCAGATGAACATATTGGAAGTAATAATTCATGAGCTGGATTTATTTCCCTCAGCCTCAGTGTATTGAGCTGCTGGTAAAGAGAGACTTCCGTGCTGGGGGGCTGCTGTAAGGAGTACAGCGGTAATGGAGACAGAGTCTGTTCTCAGGGGTGCACGCACACTTAGTGGGAGGAAGGGTCAGCTGTGGCCTTTTTCATGTCCCCTCTGCCTGGAGCCGGGGCACCACTGCTGACCTGAAGGCAGCCTGTCCCCTGCGGGTCAGCGTGGTGACCACGTCTTCTGTCAAATCCTCTGGCGGAGGCGGCTCTTGGCTTCTCTGCAGACGCGCATGTGTGTCTCAGTCCCACGAGCTCCCAGTCTGCACTCACTGCCTTATAAACCCATCTTTCTCCCCCATGTATCGTGAGCATTGTCAGGGTTGTGACCATGAGTTTGTTGTGTTTTTTTTTTCTGGCTTCAGTTTTGGGAAACAGGCTCTAGGTGATGACGGGAGGGCGAGGCTGGCCTCTGTATGTTGGGTCTCTTCCCCAAGCGTGTGTACTTGGTCGTCATGGGTCATCCCAGGACAGGTGATGGAGACTCGGGAGGTGAACCTTGGACGAGGGGAAAGGGACACACTTTCCTTCGTAAGGTCCTCGTTGCCTGGGCCTGGATTCTGAGGAGTCTGGAAGGTGGTAGTGGCCCTGCTGGGTGGCGGGGGTAGGATGGGCTGTGCTGGGGCCCAGGTGTACAGGGACCACAGGGGTGCGGGCTAGAGTCTCGGGGTCTTGAGAGTAGCCGTGTTTAAGGAGCCACAGTGATGCGCTGCTTGTCTTCCCTGCGTGACAACACGACAATACCTTGCGTGGTCAGCCACTCCTCAGGAGATTAAGATAGAGATTTTACCTCTGCAGCCAACCCTGGTGGGTTTGGGCGTTTGTCTGTGTTTTTTTTTTTTTTTTTAATTAATTTACTTTTTTATTGAAGAATACCCGCTTTACAGAATTTTGTTTTCCGTCAAACCTCAACATGAATCAGCCATAGGTATACATATATCCCCTCCGTGTGTGTTTTTTTTTTGTGGAAACTGCTGGGCCTCCTGTAGCAAATTTTTTTTTCAGATTGATTTGTTTAGTTTAGGCCACACTGGGTCTTCGTTGTCATGCCTGGGCTTTCTCTAGTTGTGGCTGCGGGGGCTGCTCTCTTGTGGTACGTGGGCTCTAGGGTGTGTGGGCTTCCGTAGTTGCAGCACGTGGGCTCAGTAGCCGTGGCTCCTGGGCTCTGGAGCACAGGCTCAGTAGTTGTGGTGTGTGGGCTCAGTTGCACCGCAGCATGTGGGATCTTCTGGGTCAGGGATCGAAGCTGTATCCTCTGCATTGGCAGGTGGATTCTTAACCACTGAGCCACCAGGGGAGCCCGTAGGTGGTTCTTAAATGAACAGTGGTGCTGGTCTAGCGCGTGAGTTTTCAGCGTACCCGGGAAGCTCCCTGAGCAGGTAAATTTGCATTCTTGCAGCTGTACATGGCAGAGCTGGTAATACTTGGTATTTGTTCATCTGAAGAAAGACCCAGAGAGCTTATCTGCCACACCCTTAATGTGAGTTGGTGGGACGGAGTGGGGTTGGGGTTTACTAAAGCAGCTGACCCAGCAGAATCTGC
>NW_011494628.1:1516987-1519558 GCF_000754665.1 Bison bison bison
TCTGCACCCCACCACGGTTTCATGGTCCACAGGGCCTGGTGACCGACTCCAAGGGTGGGGTGGTCTTTTCATCTCTTTTGATCCAGTGCCTAGTCCATACATTCACCAGTGACCATTGTTCTGGCCAGCATCACTGTGTGACTCTCCGTGTGTGTGTGTGTGCGTGTGTAGGTGTGCACGTGTATGTATCTCTGCCTCACATCACAGGCTGCTTGTCATGTAGCTTTTGTCTGAAGAACATCACATTGATTTCTCATCAGAAAAATGCCAGCGTGTGGAAGTCCATGTTTCTAGTTACTTTCTGACCGAGACAGATTAGCATGTAATGTGATGTTTGGTATGGTGTATACTTAGAAATGAGACTCCAAGAACCTTGGGTTGCTTTACCTGCACAGAAGAGTTAATCCTCCTGTGTAGCCCTCTCCGGTTCTGTTTCTTGGAAGCTCTCCGCAGCGTCTGTCCGCTTCAGCACCGCCTGGGTCCTCTCCGCACCCATGATGGATGTCTTTATCACTCCTTCTCACCCGTCACACTCATCATTATTGTCAGGCATTTGGTGTGCCGCCCATTTATTGCTCATTCCTAGAGGAGAGACAATGACAGTCTGTCTTGAGTTGTGACAGTGTTTGCAAAAGGCAGATCACAGTGGGTTTCAGGAAGTATCAGCAAAGGGATGGAATCGTCTTATTTGATTCCAGTGACCAGGCTGTGGGAGCTTAAGAGTTGGGGGGCTGAGCCACGTGAATAGAGAAGACGGCTCCCGAGGTGAGCCCTGGGGTCTGGACTTGGTCAACATGCGATGAACGCAGTCTGCAGAGCTTAGGATGTATATCAGGAAGTATTTCTTGGTGCTGATACAAAGAACGGCAGGACAGACTTCCCTGCTGGTCCAGTGGCTAGGACTCTGCCCTCCCAATGTGGGGGCCTGAAGTTCAACTGGGCTTCCCAGATGGTGCTAGTGGTAAACAACCCGCCTGCCAATACAGGGACATAAGAGACTTGGGCTCCATCCCTGGGTTGGGAAGATCCCCTGGCGGAGGTCATGGCAGCCCACTCCAGTATTGTTGCCTGGAGAATCCCACGGACAGAGGAGGAGCCTGTTGGGCTATAGTCCATGGGGTTGCAAAGAGTCGGACACGACTGAAGTGAGTTAGCACGCACGCGTGTTCGATGGTTGGTCAGGGAAATAGATCCCACATGCCGCAACTAAGACTTCACATGCCATAACTAAAGATCCTGAGTGCTGCAACAAGACATGCTGCAGCTAAGACCAGATAAATGAGAATAAATATTTTTTTAAAAAGAAAACACCCCATTTGGAAAGAAAAAGAACAGCAGGAATTTAAGAACTAAACTGGACTAGGTTCAAGATGGTGGAGTAGAATGCTGTGCGCTTCCTTCCTCCTGCAAGAGAACCAAAATCACAGCTAGTTGCTGAACAGCCGTCAGCAGGAGGACACTGGAACCCACCAAAAAAAGACACCCCATGTCCAAGGGCAAAGGAGAAGCCACAGCAAGATGGTGGAAGAATGCGAGCACGATAAAATCAAATCCCATACCCACCAGGTGGGCGACCCACGAACTGGAGAACGTTAATGCCAGAGAAGTTCTTCCACTTGTGTGAAGGTTCTAGGCTCCACAACAGGCTCCCCAGCCTGGGGATCCCCAGGGAGTCTGACTCTGAAGGCCGGCAGAATTTGATTCCAGGCCCGCCACAGGACTGAAGGAAACAGGGACTCCACTCTGGGAGGGCACAAACACATAATCAGACTGGACTCCCCGGGTTCTTGTCTGGAATCGGGGTGGGGCTGAATGCGGGCATCTGTCACTCACTGTATCAGGGCTATAGGGCCGGGCACACCTGGGTACCCCTTCCTCTCTTGCCTTATACAGGTAACTCCCCTATGTGTCCGTCCCTTGCCTCACTGTGCAGCCACTTCTAGCTGTAATCTTTGCTGGTGCCCTGTGCTCCACTTGCTGTTGCAAACCTCCGCTGCTCCCTCCATTGGGAAAGGGCCCCCTGGGGTCCCCAGGGCTCTGTGCCCTCGTCATGTCCCCTGGGGAGGCTCTGCTGTCTGGGGTCCCAGGTGACTCCGGGGCCCTTCCCCAGTTTGAAAGCTGTTAATCTATAGACCCGACAAAGGATGAGACGGTTGGATAGCATCATCGACTCAATGGACATGAGTTTTGAGTAAACTCCAGGAGTTGGTGATGGACCAGGAAGCCTGGCATGTTGCAGTCCATGGGGTTGCAGAGAGTTGGACACGACTGAGCAACTGAACTGAATCTATAGACACAGCCTATTTGTGTGGCACATAGGTTCTTCCTGATCTGACCTGGCTGACACTGCCTTTCTCTCTGACTTCATCACTGGCTGTTCTCTTCATCCTTTTCTCAGAAATGCCTGATAAACCTCCCAGTCACCCATTCAGGGCTGCTGCAGAGATGAGGTGGGCTGAGGGCTCCATGATAACCCAGTTCTTTCTCTGCCACTCAACTGCTCCCTTCTGTGCCTGCGTCTGCAGAAAACGGCTACATTTCAGTTTTATTTTTTAATTTATGTATATATAT
>NW_011494628.1:1519769-1524585 GCF_000754665.1 Bison bison bison
TCACTGGGACCACCAGGGAAGCCCCACTGCTGTGTTTTAAAGGAAACGCAGAGAGCATCCTTCTCAGAAGCTCTCCCTGCCCTGGCTCCCTGCCTCCAGGCCCCCAGCGTCCCCGCCTGGCTCCCGACACGGAATGCTCCGTGTTGTCTTCTGAGCTGGACTGCTGTGCTGGAGCCGCGCTTGCTCCTTTGGTACCCTGGACTCTGTGCTAGGAGAGGCTCAGTGTTCGCTGAGTACACACAGCATGTGAGATCCAAGCGCGTGATAAAAGGAGGGGGAGTGAATACAAGTCGTGGCACAGGACCCAGGAGATGGAAAGGGGGAGAATTTGCTTCCTCTCTTTTTGCCAAGCGTCTTCCCCACGCGAAAGAACTGCTGTGTGTGCGAACCGTGGACACTTTGCTGATCTGGTAGAGGAGGTGGTGGGAGGTGATTCCTGCAGGGTTAACCTCTTGACAGGTGGAGCTGCTCTTTTAAAAAATTTATTGTGAATTATTTTGAACATACCAGGAACTACAAAGAGTCACATCCAGGTATCTACCTCCCAGATTAAGAGACAAAACATTGCTAACATGGCTGCAGCCTTTAAACCAGTATCTTGATTTTGGTGTTCATCACTCTCCTATAGTCTTTGTTTTTCCAAAAAATTTTTATTTTATTTTTGGCTGTGCTGGGTCTTTGTTGCTGTGTGGGCTTTTCTCTAGTTGCAGTGAGCGGGGGCTACTCCCTAGTGGTGTGCGAGCTTCTCGTTGCAGTGGCTTCTCTTGTCTTGGAGCTTGGGCTCTAGGGCTCACGGGCTTCGGTAGGTGCGGCTCCTGGGCCCTAGAGCACAGGCTCAGTAGTTGTGGCACACAGGTTTCGTTGCTCCGTGGCATGTGGGATCCTCCTGGAGCAGTGACCAAACCCACGTCTTCTGCCTTGGCAGGTGGTTCTTTACCACTGAGCCTCCAGGGAAGCTCTCCTGTCGTCATTGCTGCTTTCACGTCGGTTAGATCTGTGTGTACATGCGTATTGTATAGCATATATCCATTTTATATAGATTTATGTTTATAGTTTTGAAAACCATTGCTTTATGCCGTATAGTCATCACCTCCCGCATTTTTTTCAGTGTTCTGTCTGGAGGGTTCATCTCCAGCTTCCATCTGGATTGATCCATATACAGCTAGTTGATCTTTTCTTGCTGTGTGAATTCCACTGTGTAGTATTCCAGTTTGTATATTTTGTGAGTGTCTGGTTTGCTTCCAGCTTTTTTCTTTTCACACAGTGATGCTGCGGTGAGCACTCCTGTTAACATATACGAGGGCTTCTCAAGGATGACATACCAGTGAAGTTTCTGGGTCATTGCAGATGTGCGTCTTCAGCTTTATTACATTTTGCAGAAATTATTCTCTGAGGTTTATTGACTCCGTTCTTGAACAGAAATAAACCTTGTTTCATTCTGATAAGTGAGTTATGTTAATGTCTCAGATGTAGTGGATTGGAAGTTACATTTCAGCTGAAGTAGAAGACACTTATTTGAGCGTTATCTGTGTGTCTGATTTGTAGAGCCAGGATGCTGACTTGAAATAGAGATAGTACGTGGAAGGTTCGAATTTATATAAACTCCTACATAGAATTAGGTCACATTCAGCAGGTTGTTCAAAAAGCATGTTGGAACATTTTTAGGATTTGGATGGCTCACTGTGGGGCTGTTTGTTGTATGAATATTTGAGTGAGTGAATAAATGAACAGAACTGTAGAGCTCAACACAAGAATGGTAAAATACAGTGGAATAAATAGAAACCAAGTTAGTGTCCTTGAAAACAAAGAGTTAGTCACTCATTCGTGTCCAACTCTTTGCAACCCCATGGACTGTAGCCCGCCAGGCTCCTCTGTCCATGGGACTCTCCAGGCAAGAATACTGGAGTGGGTTGCCATGCCCTCCTCCAGGGGATCTTCCCGACCCAGGGATCAAACCTGTGTCTCGTTCATCTCCTGCATTGGCAGGCGGGTTCTTTACCACTAGCACCACCTGGGAGTCGAGGTGTTAAAGGGAAGAGCTCACAGTGTGGGGAGGGTCCCCATATTGGTTTATAGTCAACCTTGCCGGAGGCTGCAACTTTATGTGATGTCTGCCTTTAGCCAACACCCCTGTCTGGTGGCAGGGTCCTGGCACATCTGCAGTTTCTTTCTTTTATCACGAGCTCAGAACCTGGGCAGGCCTGACGTGCTTTCCCGATGTGGGGTCTGGGCCTCCCCCTCTGCAGGCGAGACCCTCCTCTGGTCCGAAGGGGTGACAGATCAGGGCTGCCTCCCTTCCAGCCCCAGTCAAGACCCTGACGACCCTGAACCCAGGCTTGACAGGCAGCTCATTCCCACTGCAGCCCTATGGCCCTGCGGTCGTGGGTGTTTTCCTGGAGACGAACTTCACCCTGGCCAGGTGCCCCCTGAGGTCCCTGCTGAGTGTCGCCTCGAGGGGCCGTCCAGAGCGCGCTTGCGGCCGAGTGTCAGTTTGCGCGGGGCTGCTGAAACAAGGTGCTGAAACAAGGTGACACATCTTCCACAGAGATGTGTCTCTGCGTTCTGGGGGGCGGGGGGTGGTTTCCTCTGAGGCCGCCCTCCTCAGCTTGAAGGTGGCCGTTTTCTCCCTGGGTCTTCACAGCAGCCTCCCTTTGTGTCTCTTGCCCAGATCGCCTCTTTTCATAAAGACACCAGGATATTGGGTTAGGGGCTTCCCTGGTGGCTCAGCTGGTAAAGAATCTGCCCTCAATGCAGGAGACCTGGGTTCAACCCCCTGGGTCAGGAAGATCCCCTGGAGGAGGAAATGGCAACCCACTCCAGTCTTCCTGGCCGGAGAATCCCCCGGATCAAAGATCCTGGTAGGTTACAGTCCTCTTTTAATAAAGGCACCAAGTATGTTGGGTGAAGACCTATACTAATGACCCTACATTAACTTGATTGCCTGTGTAAAGACCCGGTTCCCAATAAGGTCACGTTCTGAGGTCCTGGGGCTGAGGACACTTTATCCCGTGAAGCTTGGGGGTCGCAGTGCGACCCCTAACAGGGAGGCGCATTGTAGGATTCTGTGTAATTGTTAAAAGGTTTCTTGCAAACACAGTGGGTTTTCAGTGACTGGGGAGGTGCGTGTTCTAGACATTTTCATACTTTCTCACATTTACATTTGCATACTTTGTGACAGATGCAGGAACAAATTCACAGTTTGTTACCAGACTGGGTCTAGTACAGCCAGCGTATTTACTTGCTAACTTCTAGGAAGGAAGTTGTAGAGATGAGTTTAAAAAGAGAGATTTTGTCACTAGAATTACATATAAATTGATTTTTTTTCCCCTAAGAGTTTATTGCCTGAAGGCATGCCTTGTGACTGTTTTTTTCCTTTTCTTTTCGTTTTGATTTGTTTTCAAGTTTATTTCAGTTGTTGTTTTAAAAGAAAAAAAAAAAAAAACCTGAACAAATTTTTTTGTTGTTCTAGATTTAAAAGAAATTGTATTTGTCATCCAGAGTCAAAGTAATTCTTTTCATGTGAAGAAGGCAGAACAGTTAAAACAAAGCATCCTAAAGCAATCTGCAGATCTTACACAGGTACGTAAAGATGACTTGGGATGTCTGAATTTTTTCTTGATACGTTTATGTTTTCCAAAGCTCTTGGTCCATAGAGAGTCAGTTCTATTTAGATAGAATACATCTTCTGGCTTGTTTTGCTGGCTTAATATGGACTATCTATTGTTTAAAATGCTCTAGTTAATTTCAAATGCTCTAAGTATCATGTTCTAAATTATTATATACATATTTTAACAAACATGTAAAAATGTATAGGACTAGCATGGTTTTATCATAAAATATGACAGAAAAAAGTGGAAGAAATAACTTTTTAAAGGCGGAGCTTAAAATAGCAAAGATAATTAATGTTCGAAATTTTGGTGACAGGTTCTAAGGCAGTTTTTATGTTGAAATAACATTTTCATTAACCTTTGTGCAGTGGTGCTTCTATGAGTTTCTTAATCTGTTTTTTGATTGGATATTATTAACTGAACTTCTGATTTGATTTATAATGTAATATCCGAGGAGGATTATGGAGAGAAAGATTGACACATCCAGGTTTACTTTAATAAAGTTTAAAATAAGCGTGAACTGAATTTAAATCTGCTCTGCATATTGTGGGAGGTTTGGGGCAAAGGAAGATCTACCCACGCATGCAGCCATATAGAAGCATTCCTCCTTAGCCAAGCAGAGACAGTCCCCCCAGCCCAGTACACTGCATGGCTGTGGCCTTGGCCTTCAAGACAGAAGTGCTTGTCTGGAGGTAAAAGCCATCAGAGTTCTTCGACCAGAGACCTGTGTGTTTGGCGGATGGCTTGCTTTCTGTTGGTGGGAGCGTGGAAGTAAAGGGTTGGAAATAACAATGGAAAAGTGAACAACCTTAATGGTGTTCAATGTCAGGGCACTGCTGGCAGTGAGGTTTATTGTGTTTGCTCTTTAAATGCTGTGTGTGAGAAATTCATCCGACCTCCCCATGTCCCCACAAGGACAGATCCTGGTTCCTCTCCTTGGAGCATCAGCACTTCTCAAGAGACAGGAAGAGATTGCAGGCTGTAGACAAGTGGGTTTTTTTTGCTTGGGGTGGGGCAGTAATTAGAGATAGAGGCTTGATTAAAGTTCTCTTTTGTCTGGGCTTCCCCTATGGCTCAGCTGGTAAAGAATCTGCCCTCAATGCGGGAGACCTGGATTCGATCCCTGGGTTGGGAAGATGCCCTGGAGAAGGGAAAGGCTACCCACTCCAGTATTCTTGCCTGGAGAATCCCATGGACTATGGGGTTGC
>NW_011494628.1:1524685-1555055 GCF_000754665.1 Bison bison bison
TTGCAAAGAGTCGGACATGACTGAGTGACTTTCATTATTATTTGTCTGGAAACTCAGCTTGGGGCAGTGTCTTCTACTAAACCTTTTCAGATTCTGTCACAGAGGAACTCCTGTAGCAACCTTGCACAGCTGGTCTTCCCCCATGGGCTCTGGTAGAGGCGGATGCAGGGCAGCGGGGGGCTGGGGGTGTGGGTGAGGGGTGGGGCGGGGAAAGTGGAGGGGTGGAGGAGAGCCAGGAGCCCACATAGTTCCTCAGTGGTGTCCAGGCGAGTGTTCATGGGACTGAACTCAACCAGGCCTTGGCAGTTACCCTAGACTGGAAGTCAGTGATAACATCAGGACAGAGTTATGCATCATTTGGTTTCATGTATGGATTAAGGGCACAACTATCTCTGTGTAGCTTGTTCCCAGAAAATACCTTCCTTCTTGGAGAGGCAGATTCACGTGTGTTTTCTTTATTTTGTTTTCTTTTTTTGGCTATGACTGCAACATGCCGGATCTTAGTTCCCTGACCGGGGACTGAACCTGTGCCCCGTCTAGTGGAAGCGCAGAGTCTTAACCACTGGACCGCCCGGAAGTCCCCCGTGTGCCTTTTAGATTATATACCTTGCATTTACTCCATACTGGTAGTCCTCACTGTTAATGTGATTGGTTACATACTTTGCCAGCCAAGGCCACTTGATTAAGTATACCCCCAGTACTTCCTCTACTAGTTGTCAGCTCCTTTTTTGCTGTTTAATTTTTCTTTTTTTTTTTTTTTTGCAAATGGGTACTTTTTTTGTTCTAATAGGTACTCATCACTGTCTCCCTATCTGTCTTATCCCCTTTGCTCCTCTGGGAAGAGTGTCTTCCCAGGAACCAGGGACAGGACAGTGCTCCCAGAACTTTGTTTACAGTGGGGAAAAGGCATGTGGGTACCTTTTGGAGGGAAGCAATAGGGATTATTATTATTATTAAGGCTATGGCTTTTCAAGTAGTCATGTATGGATGTGAGAGTTGGACTATAAAGAAAGCTGAGCACAGAAGAATCGATGCTTTTGAACTGTGGTGTTGGAGAAGACTGTTGAGAGTCCCTTGGACTGCAAGGAGATCCAGTCAGTCCATCCTAAAGGAAATCAGTCCTGAATATTCATTGGAAGGAAGTTGCTGAAGCTGAAACTCCAGTACTTTGGCCACCTGATGCAGAGAACTGACTCATTGGAAAAGACCCTGATGATCGGAAAGATTGAGGGCGGGAGGAGAAGGGGATGACAGAGGATGAGATGGTTGGATGGCATCACCGACTTGATGGACATGAGTTTGAGCAAGCTCTGGGAGTTGGTGATGGACAGGGAAGCCTGGCGTGCTGCAGTCCATGGGGTTGCAGAGTCGGATATGACTGAGCAACTGAACTGAATAGGGATTGTAAAATGTTCCTTCTTCTTTCCTGCCCCTTAGGCAGAAGGTGCTGTTAGGGGCTGGGAATGCCTGCTTCTTCAGGGATCTGGGGCTCACATGCAGGACCACTGGGTGCTTAAAACTGGCAGTAGACTCTGGGGAGGATGGTTACAGGTTCTTATCTAAACAGAGTGTGGCTGTCGTGTATATGGATGGAGAGCATGTGTGTCTCCCGGGAGTGGAGGCAGGTGGCGGCAGCTGAGGGTGTTGATCTGGCAGAGCTGTGGGGCCTCCTGTGCTCCTTACCTTTCACCAAGACGCCACACAAGAGCTTGCTAACTTTAGTCCCACCTCTGGTGCTAGCTTCATTTCCCACCCCTCATCCCTTTGTATTTTGTTTGCCAGTAACTGCAAACTCCTTGGAGTCCCTGGGCCTGCCTGGCTATGCCAAGCCTCTGTGACCTTGCACAGAACCCCCTTCATCTTGACAAGCTCCCGGGGATGTCTTTCTGTGCAGCGTCTTGACCCACAGGGACAAATTGCTTCCTCCTTGGTTCTGCTTTTATTGTATGGTTTTCACTTTTGTACTGTTTTTGTTCCATCTCTCTTTTATAAATTTTGAGAGCAGAGAATGTCTTACTGGTTTTTGACCTTCAGAACCAAGCACAGAGCTTTCCATGTTCAGAACCTGAGTCCTCAGTGAATATTAAACTGAGTCCCTGAAATTAATCATCCAACTCTTTCTGTATTTTCTTTTCTATTGTAATAGAAGTTTCCTTTTATTTCTGTTACAGTATGGTCACTTTTTTTCTTAAACTGCTTTTTAAAATTGAAATTTAGTTAATGTGCAATGTTCTGTTTCAGGTGTATGACAGAGTGAGTCAGTTATATAACTGTGTGTGTGTACACACCTTAACTTACACACACAGATAATTTTTTTTCAGATTCTTTTCCATTATAGGTTATTAGAAGGTATTAAATATAGTTCCCTGTGTTCCACAGTAGGTCTTTGTTGTTTATCTGTTTTATGTATAGTAGTATGAATATGTTAATCTCAAACTCCTAATTTATCCTTCTCCCTTCCCCTTTGGTAACCATAAGTTTGTCTTCTATGTCTGTGAGTCTGCTTCTGTTTTGTAAATAAGTTTGTGTGCATCTTTTTTTTTTTTTTTTAGTTTGCACATATATTTGTCTTTGGCTTACTTCACTTAGTATGATAATCTTTAGATCCGTCCATGTTGCTGCAAATGGCATTTTGTTCTTCTTTATGGCTGAGTAGTATTCCATTCACTTTTCACTTTCACGCATTGGAGAAGGAAATGGCAACCCACTCCAGCGTTCTTGCCTGGAGAATCCCAGGGACGTGGGAGCCTGGTGGGCTGCTGTCTGTGGGGTCGCACAGAGTCGGACACGACTGAAGCGACTTAGCAGCAGCAGTATTCCATTGTATATGTACCACACCTTCTTTCTCCATTCATCTGTTGATGGACGCTTAGTGTGCATCTGTGTCCTGGCTATTGTGAATAGTGCTGTAATGAACAGTTTTGACTACACACAAACACACAAAGCGCACAGACTCGTATGAAATCACAGGTTCTTTGAAGGCAGATGCTCTGGCTTGTTCTGCTTTTAATTCTCTCGTAGTACCTTTTGCATAGTGAATATTGAGCATACAGCATTTGAACTGAATTCAGAATAAATGAAACAAATGAAAACTAAGCATTATTTTAAGTAAAGTATTTTATCTATTAAAATTACTTGTCTTAATTTTTAAATTGATTAGAGCCACCACCTCTTATATTAAATATAACAACTATTTTGTTTCTCCCCAGGAAGCCACAGAGTTTAGGGAGAAGAGTAGACTAAAACGAGCGTGAGTCGATGCTTGGGAAGTGTGATCTCATGCTTAAGTGTGTCTTTGAGAGACAGTATGGAAAAGAACCAGAACGTTCACTGACTGCTTTCAGCATAACAATGACTAAGGAAGATGGGAGTTCACTTCCCCATAAACAGTCCACGTGAGGAGGGCAGGAGTAGGCAGCCCTGCTCTGCTTTCCTTCTGTCTGTTGCTTGCTGTGAGCTGAGGGGTCTTGTCCTTACTGCATGGTTGAAGCTGGCTGACACCCTTACTTTGCATCCTGGTGTGTGGAGGACAAGTAGGGATCTTTTAAGGATATGACCTTGAAGTTGTTGTTCAGTCGCCAAGTTGTGTCTGACTCTGCGACCCCGTGGACTGTAGCCAGGCTCCTCTGTCCTTCACTATCTCCCCGAGTTTGCTCATATTCATGTCCATTGAGTCGATGATGCCATCCAACCATCTCACCCTGTCACCTCCTTCTCCTCCTGCCATCAATCTTTCCCAGCATCAGTGTCTTTTCCAGGGAGTCAGCTCTTCACATCAGGTGGCCAAAGTATTGAAGCTTCAGCATCAGTGCTTCCAATGAATAGTCAGGGTTGATTTCCTTTAGGATTGACTGGTTTGATCTTGCAGTCCAAGAGACTCTCAAAAGTCTTCTGCAATACCAGATTTCATTAGAAAGCATCAGTTCTTCGGCACTCAGCCTTCTTTATGGTCCAGCTCTCACATTTGTACATGACTACTGGAAAACATAGCTTTGACTGTGTGGACCTTTGCCAGCAAAGTGATGTCTCTGCTTTTTAATACGCTGTCTGTCTAGTTTCAGTGTGCTTCTGCTTAATTTGTACTGTCATTTGCTTTCACTATTTGCTGGTTAGATCGCCTGTTTAGCCAGTGACTTAGATGGCCACTAGGTGGCAGTATTGGTTTTACATTTAAAGACACCTAATTAAGCATCATCATCAAGAAACCCCTCTCCCCATCCTGTTTCCATGGTCATAGGAGGAGTCTAGACTGAAGCAATAGGAAAGCTCCCTTTAATTATCAGAAGGTATGTTTTTCTTATTCTGAAATTCGTTCCTAGCATCAAAGCCAGCTGCTGCTGCTGCTGCTGCTAAGTCGCTTCAGACATGTCCGACTCTGTGCGACCCCATAGACGGCAGCTCACCAGGCTCCCCCGTCCCTGGGATTCTCCAGGCAAGAACACTGGAGTGGGTTGCCATTTCCTTCTCCAATGCATGAAAGTGAAAAGTGAAAGTGAAGTCGCTCAGTCGTGTCTGACTCTTAGCGACCTCATGGACTGCAGCCTACCAGGCTCCTCCATCCATGGGATTTTCCAGGCAAGAGTACTGGAGTGGGGTGCCATTGCCTTCTCCGGAAAGCCAGCTATGAGTATTGAAATAGTTATGACAGAACATTGTTTTAGCACTTGGGTTTAATTTGCTCACAAGATCCAGGGTGTCCTGTTAGGACTTAAAGTAATTTCATCTTTGGGTTAACAAGTCTTGTGGTAGTTGAAATGGCTGGAACGATTTTAAGCATTTGTAACTGTACATGATGCTGGCTCATTTTTTTATCTTTGTAGAATTCTTCATGTTACTTATATGCTTGAGAGTCGAATTTATTCCATGGGTAGCATTTTGGAGATCCACAGATGGTTGAAAGCTCACATTGGGTCTGCAGACAGTTCTTTGAGCAGTGATAAGCTACCCTGACCTAGAACTCCATAAAAATAGAGAAAGAAGATGCAGTGCAGAGAATTAAGTGCTGAGATGCACAAAGTAGAGGGCAGTAGGATCACTTTGAAAGGCAGGTAATGGCTCCCAGTTATAGCTTGACAGAAACTTGTTTTAAAAAACTGACATTTTTTTTTCCTTTTTTAAAAAATTAATTTATTTTTTATTGAAGGATAAGTGCTTTACAGAATTTTGCTGTTTTACGTCAAACCTCACCATGAATCAACCATAGGTATACATATATCCCCTCCCTTTTGAACCTTCCTCCCTTTTCCCAACCCCTCTAGGTTGATACAGAGCCCCTGTTTGAGTTTCCTGAGACATACAGCGAATTCCTGTTGGCTGTCTATTTTACATATGGTAATGTAAGTTTCCATGTTACTCTTTCCATATATCTCACCCTCTCCTCCCCTCTCCCCATGTCCATAAGTCTATTTTCTATATCTGAAACTGACACGTTCTTGAGAAAGAATTGACGGCCTAGTCATCAGCTGGGGAAACTGAGGATGTCCGAACCCCAGGCAGAGTTATCAGGGCCTCTCCAGCCTGTGGCATGGAGCGGCCGGCTCCTCCTCCTCCGAGGGGCCAGCCCCATCGTTCGCCAGGTGTGCGCTGCGCCTCTAATGGGACAGGATGTCACCTGCAACCTGAACTCGATGTCTTCAGGTTGCAGTTTTGTTTTTTTCCATAGATTTGCCCACGATGAGCATTCAGAACAGTTGCTTAGTGAGGAAGGAATCACCGGTAAGTTTTATCATGTGAATATTTATCTGATAGCCCAAAATATCTCTTCCTCCCACACCACCAGATGTCTAGAGCTGCAGTTTATTTATTCATTACTCCTGTCGGGTTGCACCTGACTACGAAATCTGCCAAAAATTAAGATGCAAAAATGTAATGGTTGCTGCAGTCGTGCATCTGCTTTTAGCTGTTCTCTTTTGCTTTGGCAAGTCGTCCTCTGCCTGTTTTGCCTCAAGATGCTAAAATGCAGTCTTACTGAAAACACAAGACGTTTTTCATTCTTCTCATGTGACTGGAGGAACCAGGAGCCTAAGCGAACTTTCTGTCTGAAACTTAATACTGTACTTGGAGTTGTTACTGCAGTGGTGAAGCTGTTCTTACTTTCTGAAACAATCTGGGTCATTGTGGGTTGTCACTCCCATCGCTAGGTTTGAAGCTTACAGTGCAGTTCATAATGGTTTTGAAGTCTATAGTGAGACATTTCTTCTAAAGAGGAAGGCAGCAGGCTTTACCAAGTGCATCCTATGTGCAGAGAACCATTCTGGATTGTTGTGGAGCAGTTTGAGAGGAATTAACAGATACTCCAGTTCCTTGAATTACTTATAGATGGTGGTGGTGGTTTTTCAGTTGCTCAGTCATGTCCTACTCTTTGTGATCCCGTGGAATAAGATAGACGGTAACAATCTCATAATAGAAAATGCAGGAGACGCAGGTTTGATCCCTGGGTAAGGAAGATCTCCCTGGAGAAGGAAATGGCAACAACCCACTTCAGTATTCTTCAGGTGCCTGGAGAATCCCATGGACAGAGGAGCCTGGTGGACTATAGTCCACGAGGTCGCAAAGAGTTGGATATGACTGAGCCAGCACACACATAAGTAGAAATTAAAAATCAAGTTAAGTCTATTAACCTATCTATTTGACAAATATTAACTGCACAATTCTAGCTATATTAGGTACTTTCAAACATCTCTAGACAGTCCATGGGACCCTTGAAAAGACAATAGTCACGAAGCTGTTTAGGAAGCAGAGTGATGTGTAAAAACCATGAGTGAATATAGTGCCGACAGCGCATGTGAAGCTTGAGGAGATAAAGAGGGAAGACTTGTGTCAGGTCGGGAAGCGGGGATGGGAATTGAGCTGGAGGGATGTTGGTTTAGAACCAGTCCATTCTGAAGGAGATCAGCCCTGGGATTTCTTTGGAGGGAATGATGCTAAAGCTGAAACTCCAGTACTTTGGCCACCTCATGTGAAGAGCTGACTCATTGGAAAAGACTCTGATGCTGGGAGGGATTGGGGGCAGGAGGAGAAGGGGACGACAGAGGATGAGATGGCTGGATGGCATCACTGACTCGATGGTCATGAGTCTGAGTGAACCCCGGGAGTTGGTGATGGACAGGGAGGCCTGGCGTGCTGCGATTCATGGGGTTGCAAAGTGTCAGACACAACTGAGCGACTGAACTGAACTGAACTGAACGGATCTGGAAGATGTAGACATGAATCATCAGTATGGTTGGCTTTGGGGTGCTGAGAGACCTAGGGTTTGTTTGGGGGGATAATTAAAGTGTGTTTTAGCAGGAAGAGTGGTCTTTTTAGATTGAAATGGGTGGAAAGTAGAGCTGGCGAGGTGGGGGATGTGGTGGCCTAGTGTGGGGTTCCTGAGTGCACATCTCTAGAGAGAAGACTGCAAATTTGGAAGAAGTGCTACTGTTTTTCCTCAAATGTTTTCTCCCTGCATTACAGATGGAAGGGTAACGTGCAGTTAGAGAGCCTGACTATTTAAAGAGGCGCATGAACAAAAGCCAAGTGGAGGTGAGGCTGACAGAAGCCCACGAGGAGAGTGTGTGACAGTCTCTGATTTAATCAGCACTTGAGTGTGTTCTGTCCTAAATACCTATTCCAGGTGGCGTCTGGGTGTCAATTATGTTATGACTTAGGTTTTTTGAACTTGAAAAAATTCCTCCTGGAGTGGATGTTTGTGGGAAAATTCTGTTTTTTTTTTTTTGTTTTGTTAAATAAAAATGGGCACTGACACTTCGGTCCCTGGTGAAGCCTCTATTGGAGAAGTTTGTGTCTGTGGTCTGTGTTGTGATGCAGAGACTGTCCAGTGAGAGGTTTTGCTTTTTTCCCCTCTCCTGCGTCCTGGGATCCAGTAACCATGGTTGATCCCAGATCATTTTTACTGCAGCTTCAGAAATGTATGAACACTTGCTTAAAATTATAGGAACCATTTTGTTCTCCTAAGGGATTTCTTTTTCAAACTTTTATTTATTTTCATTAACTTTTATTGGAGTTTGGTTGCTTTCCAATGTTGTGTAAGTTTCTGCTGTACAGCAAGATGAATCCATTACACGTATTCATATATCCCCTGTTTTTTGGACTGCCTTCCCATTCAGGTCACCGCAGAGCATTGAGTAGAGCTCCCTGTGCTATACAGTAGGTTCTCATTAGTTATCTCTTTTATCCATAGTACCATTGGGGAAACAGTGGAAACAGTGTCAGACTTTATTTTTCTGGGCTCCAAAATCACTGCAGATGGTGACTGCAGCCATGAAATTAAAAGACGCTTACTCCTTGGAAGGAAAGTTATGAGCAACCTAGATAGCATATTCAAAAGCAGAGACATTACTTTGCCAACAAAGGTCCGTCTAGTCAAGGCTATGGTTTTTCCTGTGGTCATGTATGGATATGAGAGTTGGACTGTGAAGAAGGCTGAGCGCCAAAGAATTGATGCTTTTGAACTGTGGTGTTGGAGAAGACTCTTGAGAGTCCTTTGGACTGCAAGGAGATCCAACCAGTCCATCCTAAAGGAGATTAGCCCTGGGATTTCTTTGGAAGGAATGATGCTAAAGCTGAAACTCCAGTACTTTGGCCACCTCATGCGAAGAGTTGACTCATTGCAAAAAGCTCTGATGCTGGGAGGGATTGGGGGCAGGAGGAGAAGGGGACGACAGAGGATGAGATGGCTGGATGGCATCACTGACTCGATGGACGTGAGTCTGGGTGGACTCCAGGAGCTGGTGATGAACAGGGAGGCCTGGCGTGCTGCGATTCATGGGGTTGCAAAGAGTCAGACACGACTGAGCGACTGATCTGATCTGAATAGTGTATATATTTCAAATCCCAATATCCCAATCCACAAAGGAGTTTCAAAATAAGATTAAATTGGAGGGCTTCCCTGGTGGCTCAGTGGTATAGAATCCGCCTGCCAATGCAGGAGACACGGGTTTGGTCCTTGATCAGGGAAGATCCCACATGTTGCAGAGCAGTGAAGCCCGAGCACCAGAACTATTGAGGCTGTGCTCCAGGGCCTGGGAGCCACAACTGCTGAGCCCTTGTGCTGCAGCTGCTGAAGCCCACACACCTAGAGCCTGTGCTCGGCAATGAGAGAAGCTGCCACAAAGAGAAGCCCGTGCACCGCAACTGGAGAGTGCTCCTGCTCGCCACAACTAGAGAAAGCCCACACAGCACTGAAGACCGAGCACAGCCAAAAATAAATACATACAAAGATTTTTAAAAGAGATTAAATTTGAAACAGTGAAGAAGAGAGGCTAAAGCATGGTGGTTGTTTTAAAGTAGGTTCTAGTAAAATAAAGACTCATGTATGTTTTGAAGACTCTGAAGTGTGACCCTTTACCTTAGCACCAGGCACAGGTCATGCTTGGTTGGGGAATCATTCTGAATGAGGAACAGGGAAGAAGCCCCTGCAGGACGTGGAGAGGGGGATGGGCAGAGCTTAGAATGAAGGCAGGACCTGGGGGAGGGGCAGAAGCACAGATGAATTATGGATCCATTTTTAAAGCATCCTCCAAATACAGAAAAGAAAATTCAGAAGTGGATTAAGCTTACAAGGTGTGTTTTATTTTTTAGGTGGGTATGGTGCCCTGATTGGGCTTCCCTGATAGCTCAGTTGGTAAAGAATCCACCTGCAATGCAGGAGACCCCAGTTTGATTCCTGGGTCTGGAAGATCTACTGGAGAAGGGATAGGCTACCCATTCCAGTATTCTTGGGCTTCCCTGGTGGCTCAGCTGGTAAAGAATCTGCTGCAATGTGGGAGACCTGAGTTCAATCCCTGGGTTGGAAAGATCCCTTGGAGAAGAGAAAGGCTACCCACTCCAGTATTCTGGACTGGAGAATTCCATGGACTGTATAGTCCATGGGGTTGCAAAGAGTCAGACATGACTGAGTGAGTACATTTCATTTTATGGCAGATGTTGGATTACATTTTCTGTTTTAGGCCAAAAGGGGCCAGACTGGCTGCTTAGAAATCTTTGTACTCTCCCTACCCACAATAGCTTAAAAAAAAAAAAAAAGGAAAGAAAACTTCATTGTTCAGAGACTACAAGATTGTGCATGAAGGAAAAAAAAAAGAATGTACAAAACCAACAAAAGAGTTTATCAAGGTCACTAGTTTAAAAAAAAAGGGTCAATGTTTAAAAATCATTTGTATTTCTATATACAAGCAGTGATGATTAGAATTGAAAAATTTTAAATGATATCATTTATTCATAGCATCAAAAAGCATTAAATACCCAGGGATAAATCTAATGAGAAATGTTCAGAATTCTACATTGAAAAGTAGGAAACATTACTGAGAAAAATTGTTGTTCAATTGCGAAGTCATGTCTGCCTGTGACCCCATGGACTGTAGCACGCCAGTCTTCCCTGTTCTTCACCATCTCCCTGAGTTTGCTCAAACTCATGTCCATTGAGTCGATGATGCCATCGAACCATCTCATTCTCTGTTGTCCCTTTCTCCTCCTGCCCTCAATCTTTCCCAGCATCAGGGTCTTTTCCAGTGAGTCAGCTCTTTGCATCAGGTGGCCAAAGTATTAGAGCTTCAGCTTCAGCATCTGTCCTTACAGTGAATATTCAGGACTGATTTCCTTTAAGATTGACTGGTTTGATCTCCTTGCAGTCCAAGGGAGTTCAAGAGTCTTCTCCAACACCATAGTTCAAAAGCATCAATTCTTCCGTGTTCAGCTTTCTTTAGAGTCCAACTCTCACATCCATACAGACTACTGGAAAAACCATAGCTTTGACTAGATGGACCTTAGTTGGCAAAGTGATGTCTCTGGTTTTCAGTATGCTGTCTAGGTTTATCATAGCTTTCCTTCCAACTAGCAAGCATCTTTTACTTTCATGGCTACAGTCCCCATTCACAGTGATTTTGGAGCCCAAGAAAATGAAGTCACTGTTTCATTTTTTTCCCCCATCTGTTTGCCATGAAGTGATGGGACCAGATGCCATGATCTTTGTTTTTTGAATGTTGAGTTTTAAGCCAGCCTTTTCACTCTCTTCTTTCATTTTCATTGAGAGGTTGTTCAGTTCCTCTTTGCTTTCTGCCATTAGGGCGGCATCATCTGCACATCTGAGGTTGTTATTTCTCTCAGCAATCTTGATTCCAGCTTGTGATCCATCCAGCCCGGCATTTCTCATGATGTACTCTGCATCATGATGACTCCGCAAAGAGTCAGACGCGACTGAGCGAGTTTCGCTTCGCTTCACTTCGCTCTGCATGTAAGTTAAGTAAGCAAGGTGACAGCACACACCCTTGACGTGCTCCTTTCCCAGTTGTGAACTGGTCAGTTGTTTCGCGTCTGGCTCTGTTGCTTCCTGACCTGCAGACAGCTTTCTCAGGTAAGTTAAAGAAAAATTAAAGCCTAAATGAACAGAAAAAGCATAGTCATAGATTGTAAGATTCAATAGTGTGTCCATTTCCCTTAAATTTATCAAGAGATTAAATGCAATCCCAATGAAAACTCCAGTAGGTGTTTCACTGGAAATTGCCAGGCTGACTCTAAGATTTACATGGAAGTCAAATAACCAAAGTGAAGAGAACAGGCACTTCTAATTTTGCTGCCATCTTTTGTGGTATGAACTTTATTTAAAACCTGGCAGAATTATAACAGTACAAATAAATGATTCTTTCTGCTTATTCACAGAAAGTTTTGGAAATCACTGTTTTCTTGAGAAGAGTTAGGCCTTGGCTTATTAATTAAAAAAAACAAACAAACCTTATTTCCATGCAATAAGCCAGGAGAGCTGGGAGCAAAGCTTTTCATGGATTAGTGTGAAGAAGCTTAAGAAAATGGCCTTATGTTTTCTATTTTTAGACTTTTTTTTTGTTGGCAAGGAGGTAGGGTGAAGCACTTCCTTGAAGGGTGAGCTGTGAGTCAAGTGGCTTTCACTAAGCTTCCCTATTTGTTGTTTTCAGTTGCTAAGTTGTGTCTGACTTTGCGACCCTATGGACTGCAGCATGCCAGGCTTCCCTGTCCCTCACCATCTCCTGGAGCTTGCTCAAGCTCATGTCCGTTGAGTCGGTGAGGCCATCCCGTCCTCTGTTGCCCCCTTCTCCTCCTGCCTTCAATCTTTTCCAGCATCAGGGTCTTTTCCTTTTTCAGGTGAGACCAATCAAATGCTTAATTTCTTAGTGAAGTTTGTTTTTTGTCATAATTGACAGGTGTTAGGTAATGTTTTTATTACATTGCTATTGAATAAGAATTTATGCATCCGTTTACTAAGTCTTTGTGGAATATTGACTCAGGCAAGGCTTGAGCAAGATGCCCCAGAATGCAGAACAGTGGGACAGTCCACTTCCTCAGGGGCTTGCTCAGCAGTAAATTCCTCACATCTTGTCATGAACATGCCTTTCTGTTTGGCCCCCAGCATTCGGACCCCCTCCCTTACCAGCAAATTCAACCCCATGTGAGTCTGGTGGGAGTGGGCTCAGCCCACTAAAGACATCAGAGGCCAGATTCAGGGTCTCCCCCACTTAGGGAGGGTGTTGGATGTTGTAACTCAGGATTCTGAGTCTGGAGCCAGGACCCATAGATGTGGTCACTTAATTTTTTTTATTTTTTGGTCACACGGCTTGGCATGCAGGATCTTAGTTCCCCAACCAGGGAGCAGTGGAAGCATGGAGTCTTCACTGGACCTCCAGGGAAGTCCTGAAGTGATCACCAGCTCTCCTTCCCCTGGTGGTGACAGTCAGGACCAGATGCGGTGGCAGCACATGCTGGTGTGTGGAGGTGACACCCGGTGGAGTGACCTCTTCCTTGTGATTCCCTGTGGTCGGGCCCCTGCATGAGCTGCCCTCCAGGAGGCCTATGCTGGGATCAAGGGACACTGTACGTTCCTTTCTGCAGCCACATCAGCAGCCACCATGAAAACACAAGCCAGGCAGCAGACTGCCCTGGTTGGAAAGTTTGGGTTTGTTGTGACATCTGAACTGAGCCTTGAAGTACTGTTTGCTGGACTCCTGCCTGGGGTGGCTGCAGGGACTCCCACGGATGGAGACAGTGAACTGGGGTCTCTTGGGATGTTAGCAGAGGGCTCAGTCCATGGGCTCGCTAAGAGTCGGATACGACTGAGCAACTTCACTTTCACTTTTTACTTTCATGCATTGGAGAAGGAAATGGCAACCTACTCCAGTGTTCTTGCCTGGAGAATCCCAGGGACAGGGGAGCCTGGTGGGCTGCCATCTGTGGGGTCACACAGAATCGGACATGACTGAAGCGACTTAGCAGCAGCAGCAGCAGCAGCCACTCTGAGCTCACACAGCACCCTGAGTTCCTATTTGGGAAGGTGGGCTTGGTGGGATTAGAGAGACTCCTAACACGTGGGGCTGGGGTCTGCAGTGGAGACCCTCGAGGAGGGTTCACATCTACAGGAGTGACCACAGCTGACTTTTATTGAGTGCCTGCTAGTGGTAAAGAACCCACCTGCCAGTGCAGGAGACGTAAGAGACTTGAGTTTGATCCCTGGGTCGGGAAGATCCCCTGGAGGAGGGCATGGCAACCCACTCCAGTATGCTTGCCTGGAGAATCCCATGGACGGAGGAGCCTGGAGGGCTACAGTCCATGGAGTCTCACAGAGTTGGACACGACTGCAGGGACTTAGCACACACTGTCATCTTTGTTTTACTTTGTGCTCGTGTCAGTGCACTCTGCCACTTTTGAAGCCTCAGCTCGTCTAAGTTATTATGTGGTTTCTGTAACTCTCCCCATTTGCAGAGAGGAAACCAAGGCCTCGCGGGATTCAGCAACCTGCCCGTGCTCCCATCCCTCATAAGAGGTGCTGTCAGGTCTGCCTCTCAGTTCTGGCCTGTCTCCCGACACGCAGGTGGGGCCTTAACCTCAGGGCCAGGCAGCAGATCACTGCGGCTGCTGTGTGCAAGTAACTCCATGCCTGTGCCCTCTCTCACTTTACCTGGCTTAATTTTTTTTTAATACCATTTTTTTGTTGACAGTGTATTCTAGATTTCTTTGCTTAATGCCTGCCTCCTTCATTAGAACTTGAGATCCAAGAGGGCAGGGACTCTGCCCTATGTTTGCACAGTTGTTTGCTGTCATCCTAGAACAGTACCTGGCACATAGCAGTTGCTCAACAAATACCATACAATCAATAATAATATTAGTAACCATCACATTCAAGCATGTGCCAAGTGCTTGGCATATATTAACTCACTTGATCCCCAGGACTGTTGTTACCCTCGTATTAGAGGTGAGAGAACAGACCACAGGCAGGTCTGGGAACTTGCTCAAGGCTGCAGGGTTCAGAAGAGCTGGAACTAGGATTCTGATGTAAGCACTTTGGCTCCAGAAATCAGGTTCCTAAAATGCTAAACTTCACTGCCTTTCATGAATGAGTGAATGATTATTTAAAGCAGGTTTTATGAACCATAAAAATGTATTTAGTAGAGCATTTCAAAGTAAATAAATTACATAAATTAAAATAAATTACATCAATGATGAGGTAATATTTTTCTCTTGTTAAGAAATGACAGTTAATGATTAAGACAAATTTCTGGGGGAAAATATATTTAATATAGGCTTAGATTCTTGGAAGGTTTGTTATTATAGCATTACATGTAATCTGCTGGTCCACAAATGAATGGTGGGTTTTTAAAGGCTAGTAAATCTGTCTGATATATGTTCCCAACAAGATATTATGCATCTCTATTATTATCCTCATAAGATAGGCCTACTTCATATGGAAGAAATTATAACAATAAACAGATGTTAATTTTTGTCATGATTTATTTGTTAGTCTAAAAGCTCAGTTCAGTGCCTAAAAACTATGTAATTGTTGGGCTTTGGAAATGCATTTGAACTGGGATCAGTCTTAAAACACAATTCAGTCCTTTAGAATGTTTGCCTAATACTAACAAATGTCTTGGGTTTTGCTTTCTGAGTACTTGGTCTTAATAATGAGACTGAATTAGACCATAAACTCATGTACTGCCAGGCTTATATTTTATATTAAGGTATGGGTGGCGCTAGTGGTAAAGAACCCACCTCCCAGTGCAGGAGACCTAAGAGACCTGGGTTCAATCCCTGGGCCAGGGAGATACCCTGGAGGAGGGCATGGCAACCCACTCCAGTATTCTTGCCTGGAGAATCCCATGGACAGAGGAGCCTGGCGGGTGATGGTCCATAGGGTCAAAAAGAGTTGGACACGACTGAAGCGACTTAGCTCACATGCAAGGACAAGTTACATATTTTGGGAAATAGTCTGTTGACAAGGGAAAAGGAAAGCATCACAGACTTAAATTAGTGGATTTTTTTTTTTTTTTTTTCTCGAGAGAGTCAGAAGGACTAAAGTGGTCCCAAACCAAATTTGTCTAATAATTAAAGTTACTTATGACATTTAAAATATTAATCTGCTTTGATCTACATTCACATGTTGGCATTTTCATTCATACTACTGATATTTCTAGATATAAATTTTGAATGATTGCTCCCTCCATATCAAGAATAATGGGCTTTTTCCTCTCAGAGCATCTTCAGATGCTCAGCTGTGGATTCTGAACCTTTTCGTGAATGAAGATGATGAATATGTATGAGAGCCAGGTAACAAGGGAGAGTGTTGGTTTTGAATTTTTGGTTCCCAGTAATTATTAGTGTCTTTAAATTCGAATGTGCCTTGAGAAAAAAAATTCAAAGGAAGTACTGTGGGACGGTTCTGTAGGCTTTCTGACTTCAAAGTGCTTATTAGGATAGAAGCAGATGCCTGCTAGAAATGTAGATTTTTGGTTCAATGAGACAAATAGAATTAAAGTATTTAAATTACCGTGATCAACTTTTCCATTTAAAAAAATTTTCCTTTTCTGTCATTTACCCTGATTTGATTATTTGTATTTTTAGTTCCCTTATGCTTGCCTCTGAAATGGTATTATCTCATTTTTGATAGAATTTTACCTTCAGCTTTTAGGTTTGACATAGTAGCATGGTTATAAGTGTTCTTTAGGTTGGTGAGAGGCAGTACTCCACACATCAGTGCCATAGCGTCTAGCTTTTACTCCAAAGGGCTCTGTTGATAGAACATTTTCTTACTTTTCCCTTGATTTTTTGTTTAAAAACTCTTTCTTATTCAGCCAGGCATTACATTTTAAAAAGTGGTCTTTGTGTCCAAAAGTGCTTTAAGCTGTTGATATGGTACTTCAAAGAGGTGTAAGTCTTGTAGTATGGATAGAACAGACAGAAAGAATGTAAATTATTACAGTCTCAAGTGCTAAGAACTGAGATAAGATCTTTGATGGAACATTTTTTGTTAGCTTTTAAATTATTTTATCTCAGGGAGCTAATAAGGGCTTCCCAGGTGGCGCGGTGGTAAAGAATCTGCCTGCCAACGTAGGAGATGCAAGAGACATGGGTTTGATTCCTGGGTCTGGAAGATCCCCTGGAGGAGAAAATGGCAACCTGCTCCTGTATTCTTGCCAGGATGATCCCATGGGCAGAGGAGCCTGGGGTACTACGGTCCATGGGTTGCAGAGAGCCGGACTGAGCACACCCACACCATGCTAATATTTGGTTGGCCAAAAAGTTGATTTGCGTTTTTCTATAATACCTTACAGAAAACTCTGAATGAACATCTTGGCCAACTCAATACATATGAATATGTGTGTATCTAAGTCTGGGTCTGTTGTGCATACAGACGAGAATACATAAATACACACACATACATACATACATATATACACACATATGTATATATAAAACAAGAATAAAAGCTATTGGTACTTTCTGAGGATTAATAGACAAAACTTTGTAAGTAAAATGTTATTGTTCAGTTGCCGAGCTCTCCTGTCCTTCACTATGTCCTGGAGTTTGCTCAAATTCGTGTCCATTGAGTTGGTGATACTATCTAACCATCTCATTCTCTGTCTCCCTTTTCTCCTCTTGCCCTCAATCTTTCCCAGCATCAATGAGTCAGCTCTTTGCATCAGGTGGCCAAAGTATTGGAGCTTCAGCATTAATGTTTCCAATGAGTATTCAGAATTGATTTTCATTAGGATTGACAGGTTTGATCTCCTTGCTGTCCCCGGAACCCTCAAGAAAGTCTTCTCCAACGCCACAATTTGAAAGGACCAGTTTTTCAGTGCTCAGCCTTCTTTATGGTCCAACTCTCACAAATGGCCTTGGCTTATTCAAGATCCTGTTTTTGAGTATCAAGTGAGGACCTAGTTTATATTTTGAGACGTATTTGGAGATAGTTGTCAACATAGAACACTAGTTTTTGAAATATTTCTATTTGGAGATGCAGAGGTACAGAAAACTTGGCTGCCATTTTTGTGTTAACCAACTGAAGCAAATAGAAATCCAGGCATGTGATTTAGTAAACAAAAAGTAATAGAGATAGGAAAGATTGTAACCCACTAGTAATCCAGAGAACTTATTTTAGTCTAGACTTTAACTCCTCTTTTACTGCCTAAACCTTTGTCTGCTGCACTTCTATCATCCTGACCTTTGCATCTTTGCCTGGCAAGGGCCCTCACAGTCTTTCTGCTGAAGTTACTTGTCTGGTGTCATGGCAATGCTTGTTGCCATCCCTTGTATATTTCCTGTAACTTGCCATGTAACTCAGAAGGGTGGCTCTTGTTTGGAAGCCACATTTTTGTATTTATTTTTGCTGAAAACAGATTTTTACTTAAAAGATAGTTTAAAGTGTATATGTAATCATTTCATCATTCTGACACAAATATTTTCATTTTTCTGGCTCCCTTATGCTCTCTGTTTTGTTTTGCATGGTTGGAGTTATGTCTGTTTTAATATTTAATGTAAAGACATTCCCATTGTCATAATGTCTTCATTATTGTAATTTCATTTGCTACATAAAAGCGCATTTGCTACTTATTTTCTTGTAAGACTTTTTTTTTTAAGTGTCTTCTGTGTTTCTTTTCTAGCTAGTGCATATTAGCATGGTCCCAATTAGTTTGAGAGAACTCCAGGATGTAGTGAAGGACAGGGAAGCCTGGCATGTTGCAGTCCATGGGGTTGCAGAGAGTTGGAACACAACATAGTGACTGAGCAACAAATAATTATTTGAAATTTTAATGCATGTGTTAAAGTTATTAGTTATCTTCACACATGATTTTTTTCTCTGATATAATCCCCTATGAATATGTGTGTGGTATATATTTGTGTATTTATGGCATATATATGTATGTAGCATATAGCTATATATGTGTACATGTATAGATATGGCATATATGTGTGCATATATGTGTATAAAACATACAGCTAGTATGTGTATATGTATACATATAACACATTTTGAAAGACAGTGAGAATTACTTCATTATTCAGAATCAACAGTAGGAAAGCCCAGAGTTATATTGGGTAGCTGCTAATTCAAACTTCAGGGTTTGCTTTTCTCTGTAACATGCCATATTGTTAGTGTGATGTAACCTTCAGTTCAGTTCAGTTCAGTTCAGTCGTGTCCGACTCTTTGTGACCCCATGAATCGCAGCACGCCAGGCCTCCCTGTCCATCACCAACTCCCGGAGTTCACTCAAACTCACGTCCATCGAGTCAGTGATGCCATCCAGCCATCTCATCCTCTGTCGTCCCCTTCTCCTCCTGCCCCCAATCCCTCCCAGCATCAGTCTTTTCCAATGAGTCAACTCTTCGCATGAGGTGGCCAAAGTACTGAAGTTTCAGCTTTAGCATCATTCCTTCCAAAGAAATCCCAGGGCTGATCTCCTTTCGGATGGACTGGTTGGATCTCCTTGTAGTCCACGGGACTCTCGAGTCTTCTCCAACACCACAGTCCAAAAGCATCAATTCTTCGGCGCTCAGCCTTCTTCACAGTCCAACTCTCACATCCATACATGACCACTGGAAAAACCATAGCCTTGAGTAGATGTAACCTTAGGTTACTGTTTTTACATTTCATATTTGTACATGAAAGTTAAAAAATACTATATAAAATGAAGAAATAAGACATATTTGATAGTTCAAAGATTTATATTGAAAATCATTCTTTCTTAAATAATAAGCTTATATGAACTTCAAGAATGGTATGGAATCTACTTTAGTGTGGTAATATTTCAAATAGTTAAACATGTATCCTTAAAGTCTTTTGCCTGTAATAGTTACCTGGATATAGCTTGTATAAAGCACAGAATATGCTGGAGTTTGTTGTGGGGGTGTTCAAGCATATTATATGTCTGACTTTTGGCTTGTCACAACTGCAAATAGATTGAATACTGCTTAATCGTTTTATATTTATAGCTTAAAAAATATGAGTCTCTATGTATATGTATATGCATGTATATATAGCTATAGTTGTGTCTATTTCTGGATCTTCATTCTTACTAAGTTTATAGATTTTGAAATTCCATCATTATGCTGTAACTGTTGTTGCCTGAGTACTTAAGGATTCTATTTCTAGTTTTCAGAACTGAAGCTCTTCATTATGATGGTGTTTTAGTGTTTTTAGGGCATTCTAAAATTTTTTTCTTCCTATGAAATAAATTGTATATTATTCCTTTTGTTTAGCCGAAGTGTTTTATTTTCCATTTTCCACACGCTTCCTCCGTTGGGTACACAGTAAAAGCTGTGTTTATACCTCTGAGTTTTCCCTCACTTGCCCTGGGCTCTTCCCTTCCAGTCCTCTTTGCAGATATGCAAATTTCAGGGCTCCAGCGCTGTCTGGAGCCTAGGCGCTGGGGAGTTTGTGTGGGTTCAGTTGAAGTCCTTCATTTCTAGTGGCTCCTGAAGAGAACAAAAAAGAGTAGTATGAAGAATAAAATGTCAGATCTTTAAAAATACCTGGTTTGAAATTTGAGTCTTTTAAAGAAATCTTTGTGGTCATATTGTATTATTTATTTTTTGCTCTGATGGTTGTTTCTTCAGGAAATGCCCACTGTGCTCCTCCTTCACCAGCTGGCTCAGCAGGAAGGCGCGTGGACCATACTTCCGCTGTTACCGCAGTATGTTGCCCATGAAATGTGCTCATTATTGGCATCTCTACCTGACACTTGCAGGCTCCCTTGTTTTCTCACTAACTGTGTTTTTCCCGAGAGTCAGCAAGTAAAGTCATTGGATTCTATGACTGCTGCCTTGATCAGATTTCTTAATGATTGATTCTTAATCATGAATAGCTTATATTTTTAAATGTTTCTGTCTTAAAAGATATAATATCAGTATATTTGATATTTTGAGACTGATTTTGAGATCTGTTGAGCTGGGGTTTGTCATGGAAAGAGTTAACTTGAACTCTGGCTGTTCCACAAACCATTAGTATCTGGCTTTTCTATTAATATAAGCTGAAACTGTACATGGAAGAAAAATATAGGGTAAAAAATTCAGATTTCTTGCTATTTTATATGTCCTGTATTTACTTCCTGCTTTCTCTTCCTTAGTAAGTTTTAAACCTTGTTATCAACTCACTTTATAAAAATGATTACTAGAATCTTTCTTTTTCTCAGCTTTTCTGTAACATATAGCAGAAATTCATCATGGATTTTCTTCTGTGAAGAAGATACAAGAATACAAATTGTACAACTCTTAGAAACACTCAGAAGATATGACCCATCAAAGGTAAATACAACTTCAAGTATTTTTTTTTTTTTTGCATGGAGAAAGTGCTTAAAGGAAGTTTAATTTTGATTAAGAGGTTTTTCAGTCTAATAAAAACACTTAATTTAAAATTAAGAAGAACAAAATAGGCCGCTCTCACCCTGTGATATGCAGCATATTATATGGAATGTGTATCTCTCTCAATAAACTTGCTTTAACTTTAAAGAAAAAAGAATGAAATAGCAGTTAAATATCTGGAAGCAATGTTAAATAATTCTCTTTGAGGTTTGGAGCTGTCAGACAGATGGAACTTACAATGAGCCGTTTCTAAATGGAAAAAAAAACTATATGTTTTACCAGTTTTAGAGAATTAAGAAAACTATAAACCAGAGTTAAGAAATAAGTTCCAATTCGTTATTTCTCTTTATCAACAATGACCACATATTGTTTTAGGTAAGAAATAACTTTGAGTACCAACTGTGTGTTGGGCACTATGATAGCAGGAGCTTGGACAGACAGACAAGGGTCTTGACTGAATGGATGGTGCAGAGGAGCAGGGGGTGATGGACCATTGAAGAAGCAGTTACAGTTAAAAGTGAGACATCTTTTAAGGGAAACACTGGGCGTTGTTAGAAGTAACACAGCAGGGCATCAGATCTTATCTGGGAAGGTCATGACATAATGTGACATTTAACCTGAGTCCCGTGGAGTGAGTAGGAGTTAATAGGAGAGAGAACTCTAAGCAGAGGGAACAGTATCTGAGGTCTGGAGGTGAGACAGAAATACCTTGTGAGAAAAGTTCACCCCTGCCTTCATATTTTAACATTTTATCTCATGCAGATAGGATGTTGCAGATGGATCATGTTTACCTCTGAGTTCTGAGTGCTGAACACAGTGTTTAACACTTACTAGGTGGTCAGTAATGGAGAAGGCGATGGCACCCCATTCCAGTACTCTTGCCTGGAAAATCCCATGGACGGAGGAGCCTGGTAGGCTGCAGTCCATGAGGTCACTAAGAGTCGGACACAACTGAGCAACTTCACTTTCACTTTTCACTTTCATGCATCGGAGAAGGAAATGGCAACCCACTCCAGTGTTCTTGCCTGGAGAATCCCAGGGACGGGGGAGCCTGGTGGGCTGCCATCTATGGGGTCACACAGAGTCGGACACGACTGAAGTGACTTAGCAGCAGCAGCAGGTGGTTAGTAAATATGTGTGTGTGTGTGTGTGTGTGTATGCTCAATCGTGTCTGACTCTTTGCAACCTCATGGACTGTAGCCTGCTAGGCTCCTCTGTCCATGGGATTTCCCAGGCAAGGATACTGGGGTGGGTTGCCACGCTCTCCTCCAGGGGATCTTCCTGACTCAGGGATAAAACCTGCATCTCCTGTGTCTTCTGCATTGGCAGGTGGATTCTTTACCACTGAGCCACCTGGGAAGCCCTAAATGTTTGTGTAGGACTGAGTAACTGAAACGTCAGCTAACCTGCTGGGCTACATGCAGTGTCTCTGGAGGTTCACAGGCAGCTCTGCAGCTTTGTGGAGGGTAAATTAGGCTGTTCAGTTCTCTTGGAGAAGCTCAGGTTATGCCCTGATCACTTAATGGGATTCTTCCAATGTGGAATAAGCGGAATTGGGTCCTTTCTGGTATTGCTAGACATCCACCCCACTCCTGTTCTGATGCCCACTCCAGAAGTGAATCAGATTCATTGAGAGTACAGAAAAGGAGCCATGGCTTCCCAGTGCCCGCAGGGTTTGTTGATGTGGACACACACAGAATTGGGCAACGGTGACCATTAGGTTGGTTTCTCAAACGCTGCAAAGTTTGTTACTACAATAAAACCACTGGTCTTGATGCTTTTTAAATGCTGTGAGGACCCATTATGATTTCTTTTCATGCTTTTGATTTCTGGGGAAACACAGATGTAATTGAATGCGAAAGTTGTTAGGTTAAAAAAATAATTCCTTCAAAGGAGAGAAGATTTATGAACGTGTCTCATCTGGTCTTTTCAGATGGTGCTGAGCAGTGTCTGTGTGCTGTGGGCCACATTTTATGTAAAACATTTGTTAGGCTTTTATGTTTTCCTTTGACTTGAGAAAAACTCCCAGCTCTTTTTTGGAATGTAGGAGTTTTAATCGCCTCCTAGTGTTTGCTTCACCTGGAGATTATTTTTTTCCATTATCCATAGCTCTAATTCTGTACAGAAGATGGTGACTCACTGTACTTTTTAATGAAAATTGGAATGATAAATTTAAAAGTTCAGAGCAAGTTCATGAAAAGCAAGTACAGAACAGAGGTAAAATAAGATATTTTCTTCTTTTGTGAGCTCTACCACATGAAAAAAAGTCAAGGATGTTTTATTTCATTTAAAACTAGTACTAGGGAATAAAAATTACATGATGTTGAAGTTAGCTTAAACCAGTGTTTTTTTCCCCCCGACCATATGAAATTTTAGGAAAAAAGTATAAAGTAAACCTAGTTTTGACACTGACACAAATAAACTATATTAAAATAATGTGTTAGAGTATCATTATTTCATTGGATTCTGACATTGTTTCCCTTCAATATCTTGTCATTCTCACTAATCAAATTTATGCTGTTATACAATATTTTAAAGGAAAAGCTTTAATCTTTATTACAGTAATTAATCTCTGTTAATTGCCTTTCTGGGTGATTTCTATAAATTTCTATATCTTATTGAAGTCTTTCAGGTTTTTTCCCCTACAGTATGCTTTTATTATGTGTGCATTTGCTGAAATGTCTTTAATTTTTAATTCTTAATAGAGGTAAAACATGAGTTCTGGCAAAGAGTAATTCTAAGATAGTAATAGAACACTGAGTTATTCTTTTACAGTTTGTCTTAATAGTCTTTATGAAGAAGCCATTAAGCAAATTACTGGGCTTCCCTGGTGGCTCAGCTGGTAAAGAATCCACCTGCAGTGCGGAGACCTGGATTCGATTCCTGGGTTGGGAAGATCCCCTAGAGAAGGGAATGGCTACGCATTCCAGTATTCTGGCCTGGAGAATCCCATGGACGGTATAGTCCGTGGGGTTGCAAAGAGGGACACAACAGGGAGTGCTTCTTCACAGAATATGTATTAATTTCTCCCTTGCTGCTAAGTCGCTTCAGTCGTGTCCGACTCTGTGCGACCCCATAGATGGCAGCCCACCAGGCTCCCCCGTCCCTGGGATTCTCCAGGCAAGAACACTGGAGTGGCTTGCCATTTCCTTCTCCAATGCAGGAAAGTGAAAAGTGAAAGTGAAGTCGCTCAGTCGTGTCTGACTCTTAGCGACCCCATGGACTGCAGCCCACCAGGCTCCTCCATCCATGGGATTCTCCAGGCAAGAGTACTGGAGTGGGTTGCCATTGCCTTCTCCCAATTTCTCCCTTAGAGTAGTTTATAATATGCATCTATGCTTAGTTGCTCAGTTGTGTCCAACTCTGCTACCCCAAGGACTGCAGCCCCAAGGACTGCAGCACCGACAGGCTCCTCTGTCCATGCGGATTCTCCAGGCAAGACAAGAATAGTGGAGTGGGTTGCCATGCCCTTCTCCAGGGGATCTTCCCCACCCGGGATCGAACCCAGGTCTCCTGCATTGCAGGAGGATTCTTTACTGTCTGAGCCACCAGGGAAGCCCACTTTACAGTATAACCCCCCACAAAAATATTGAAAAACAGTCTTATATACTAGATAGCTAAACACTGCTATTAATCATTAAAATATAAAAACATGTTCTGCATAAATTTATGTTTGGAACAGGAGATTATAATAGTGGGAGATTATTGGGAAAAGTGCTAAAATATACTGAAAATTGAAATGATAAAATTATTTATTTATGATGAAGTGTTTATTTTCTTTAAATAAGCTATATTTACATGGTATGTTAAATGTGATTTTCATGTTGATTAATGTTTAGTCATTTGAACTTTTTTTAATATAAATTTATTTATTTTAATTGGAGGCTAATTACTTTACAATATTGTATTGGTTTTGCCATACATTGACATGAATCCGCTACGGGTGTACATGTGTTCCCCATCCTGAACCCCTCTCCCACCTCCCTCCCCATCCCATCCCTCTGGGTCTTTCCAGTGCACCAGCCCCGAGCATTCTGTATCATGCATCGAACCTGGACTGGCGATTCATTTCACATATGATATTATACATGTTTCAATGTTGTTCTCCCAAATCATCTCACCCTCGCCCTCTCCCACAGAGTCCAAAAGACTGTTCTATACATCCGTGTCTCTTTTGCTGTCTCACATACAGGGTTATCGAGTCATTTGAATTTTTAAGAAGATGTTGAATTTTCTATCTTAAGCCAAGGTTATTTGCTTTATAATTACTTCCCTTGCCCAGTGGTGACTTCATATATCCATAAAGTGTTGGGAAGAAATCCTCGGGTAACGAGGAACTTAGACCTTTCATGTCTGCTCATTTATGACTTGTTGCTGAACTGACCCAGACTGAGACGGGGAGGTGTTTGAAATACAGCCATGAGCAGAAGAGGGCTCTTAGGAGACAGCACTGTCTCTCTCCTGCTTTTATTTTCTGATAAGGAATAGGGAGGGAGCTCGTGATGGCTGGATAACAGAAAATACTACCAAGCTTTAGAGCTTCGGGTACTTAACGATTCTGCTGACGTTTCTTTAATGGTTACCTTTGAAAGCTCTCCCAGGATTGGTGCATCATTTAACACAAAACTTGGAGCACCTGGGGCAGGTGAGGTAGCCTGCAAATAGAGCGGAGAGCGAAATGGACACCACCCCAGGTCACAAGGAGGGCGTGTTCATAATGATGCAGGGGAGACAGGAGGTAGGCAGACCTGAAATACTGCATCAGATGGTATAAGTGCTGGGGAGGAAAGAACACAAAATGAGAGGGATGCCAGATAGGCTGGGATGGACTTCCTTCTCTGTTTAGGGTATTTAGGAAGAACTTCACAGCTCACGTCAGTTTGAGCCACGTGTGAAGGAGCCAAGGGAGTGAGTTTTGTGCTCTCTGATCCTGTGCCCACAGCCCACGTACCCAACAGGAGCTGCAGACTCACCCAGTTCAAACATGAACTCTGCATTCCCCTTTGTTCCTCTTCCACATCAGTCTCCCGCATCTCGGAAATGGCATCCCTGTCTATCAGCCTTTCCCTTCTCCAGTGGGTCTTCCCAACCCAGGAATCGAACTGGGGTCTCCTGCATTGCAGGCGGATTCTTTACCAGCTTCAGCTACCAGCGAAAGCCCTGGTATCTCTTGTATTGGGGTTGGCCAAAAAGTCTGTTTGGGTTTTTCTGTACAAACTCAAACTTCTTGGCCAACCCAATATTATTAATGTCTGATATTCACTTGAATTCCTAATTTTAGCTATTGCATTATTCAGTTTTAGAATTTCTATCTGGCTCTTATTTATAGGTTCTAGTTCTTTGGTAAAAATCATCTTTTCATCTATTTTCTTAACCATATTAACTATAGTTTAACTGCAAAATCTGATATGTGAAGCTCTAGTTCTCATTTTTATGTTTTTGGTGTGGTCCTGTTTCTTGGTGTGCAGGGTTAATTTTCACTAAATGTCAGCTATTTGATGTGAAAAACTGAAGAGATTGTGGGTGGTATCCCTTCCTACAGGAACATTTGATCTTCTCCGGGGTTGTAGACCTTGTTTGGGTAGGTCTGTTTACAGACTGCCCTTACCCGTAGACCCTTTCTCCTGGTAGACCCTGTACTCCAGCCTTGGGCTCCCAGAACTACTGCTGAAGTTTCCCTCTGCTTAGATTTTAGCCACCTCACTGCTGTTTCCCACTGGGTTCTTGTGTTTTCCTCTTGGTTTTCGTGTAGCCTAGGAGTTGAAGGGAGATTGCAGGCAGAATTTTGGCGTCACTCCTTTGGGATCCCCGTCAACCTCGACCTCCGTGGCAGCCTCCGGCCCCAGCTCTGTCTCTGCGGTGCAGCCAAACAGGAGCCCCCAGTTGCCACTCTGTTCTGTGCTGTCCTTTGCTCTTGTTCAGTCGCTCAGTCTTGTCCAACTCTGCGACCCCATGGACCGTAGCACGCCAAGCCTCACTGTCCATCACCAACTCCCGGAGCTTGCTCAAACTCATGTCCATTGAGTCAGTGATGGCATCCAACCATCTCGTCCTCTGTCCTCCCCTTCTCCTCCTGCCTTCAGTCTTTCCCAGCATCAGGGTCTTTTCCAATGAGTCAGCTCTTTGCATCAGGTGGCCAAAGTATTGGAGCTTCAGCATCAGTCTTTCCAATTTAATATTCAGGGTTGATTTCCTTTAGGATTGACAGGTTTGATCTCTTTGCTGTCCAGGGGACTCAAGAGTCTTCTCCAGCACCACAGTTCAAAAACATCAATTCTTTGGTGCTCAGTCAGCCTTCTTTATGATCCAACTGTCACAGCTGTATACGACTACTGGAGAAACCATAGCTTTGACTATATGGACCTTGTTCGGCAAAGGGATGTCTCTGCTTTAATACACTGTCTAGGTTTGTCATAGCTTTTCCTTTGCTCTGAGAACTAGCAAATTCCTCGAGGGTAAAGAAGATGAATATGAGGTTCCCATGGGTGGGCTCCCTTGCTCTCTGGGATGTTAACCCTCACATCCTGTTTGCCTGTTGCTTTCTGATGCCCTCAGTCATTTGCTCTAAGAATTTCTCCAGCTGTTGTACTTGTTCTTGGTGGGAGAGCAGGTCTGACCCAGGCTGTTCTCTTGTGACACATGAACCCTGGTCTCTCTTCGGCTTCTCTTTCGTACCTTGTTTCCCATATCCAGTATCTTCCAGCCACACTGGACTAAATATTTTCATCAAATATATATCAAGTTTTTTTTTTTTTTTTCCCACCTCAGGGACTTTATATCAACTGCCCTACCTGTTCGTCCCCAGATGTGTGCTCAGCTTAGTGATCTTAAAGCTGAGTTCAGCAGTTATCTCCTAAGAGGGTCCCTCTTTTTCCAGGGTGGTCCCCGTCACTCTGTTTTATTTTCATTGTAGCACATGCAGTCACTATCTGAACTCATTTTATTTTCCTGCTTGCTTTCTGTCTCCCCACTGTTGTATAAGCTCTGTTCCCACCTGGTATGGGATAAATGTTAAATGTCAAAGTGAAGTGAAGTCGGTCAGTCGTGTCCAACTCTTTGCGACCCCATGGACTGTAGCCTATCAGGCTCCTCCATCCATGGGATTTTCCAGGCAAGAGTGCTGGAGTGGGGTGCCATTGTCTTTTCCAGGGGATCCTCCCAACCCAGGAATGAACCCGGGTCTCCCTCATTGCAGGCAGACGCTTTACCGTCTGAGCCACCAGCCATCAATTTGTTAATTGATAACAAATAATAAATGTTAATTGAATGAATGAATAAAATAAGCACTGATTCTGGCAGGAATTTTCTGTTGTCTCCTTCCTCTCATCTTTCAAGCACCAGAGGGTGGGGACCGCTCTGCAGCCATGGGCTCCATGCTGGCTCCTGCCATGTCACTCATGGCTCTTTCCTGACCCCTCATACCTGGGAGAGTTATGGTCCCTTTGGCAAATAAACCTCTTGAATTATCCTAATTTGAGTGTGTCATCTTTCAGCCTACTGACTCTGCTTTGGTCAATAAAAATAATTGAACCCAGGTCTCCCACATTGCAGGCACAGCCTTTACCAGCTGAGCCACTAGGGAAGCCCAAGAATACTGGAGTGGGTAGCCTATCCCTTCCCTAGTGGATCTTCCCAACCCAGGAATCAAACCAGGGGCTCTTGCATTGCAGGTGGACTCTTTACCAACTGAGCTATCAGGGAAGCCAGTAAAAATAAATTAGTATATAAATTTCTACATTTGATTGTTTTTATATTCAAGTTGTATTCATAGACTATCACTTTGTTCCTAAATTCGTTAAATAAATGTTGAACTAAACAAAAAAAAAGGAACAGTTTTCTTTAATAGTATTTTGATAAGAAATATTCTATAAAATAACATTTTTGTGTTTATAATGTAATGACTAACATTTTGTTCATCCTGATGGTGTGATCTTAAATTGCTTTCTTCATAGACAAAGATTCTGCTGTATTCATTATCATATGAGTATCATATTTTTGTTAAAATTCTTTAAAAATATATAATCTGTGCTTATGCTTTATCACTCAGAATATTTAACTAAAACTAATGGTACTTATTTGTTTTGGGTCTTGCCTGAATGGCTTTTAAAATTTTTTTTTCTATCTTTATTTAACAGGAATGGTTTTTAGGAAAAGCATTACATGACGAAGAATCTACAATAATTCACCATTATGCCTTTTCTGAAAATCCTACAGTTTTTAAATATCCTGACTTGGCTGCCGGCTGGGCCCTTAGTATCCCACTGGTAAACAAGTAAGAATTTATTAGACTTTTTTTCATTTCATTTTGTGTATGAATCACCTTTTATTTTGCTAAGTCTTGTAACTGGTGGATCTGAGTGAGCTTTTCAGCAGAGATAGCGAGTGGTAGAGCAGGGAGACGGGAAGCAGGAGCCAGACACAGAGGCTCCATCCCTTACTCGTCCTGTCTCAGGGCTCAGCTGCTCTGTGCTTCCTCTTCCTTACCTGCTGCAAAATGAGGTGAATGATGAACTGTGAGACTGAGGAGGCCGCATGAGTGCTCAGGACTCTATACCCAGGAGGGTGACCACTGCTGTCAGTGGACCTGGTGACCTCCAGGCGTGACTTTGTCAGTAAGGAAATGAATCCGCAGCATGCCTGTGCGGCTGGGTTGACGTCTGGTTATGTTCATGTGTATATACATGAATTTAAACGGGGCCCGGGCAGAAGATGCTGTAGATAATCGTACCTGGCTATTTGTGTGATAATCCCAGTGATGCTTTTGTGATGTGAAAGGAGAAGGTAAATTGTAATTCAGGGGAAATATGGCTGTTGACAGCCCTCTTAACCTGAATAATTCAGATTATTTGTGAGTTTTTGTTCTTTCAGGAATGGAGAGTTGATAATGCAAATGTGGTTTTTATTTCTACAAAGATTAAAGTGTTTCTATTATTTCTTAGACTAAGTGCCCTGCTTCTAGGGGTTGGAGCCCTGAAAAGCTTTTTAGCCCATTGTAGATGTAGAAGGTTGGAGAAGGCAATGGCAGCCCACTCCAGTGTTCTTGCCTGGAGAATCCCATGGACGGAGGAGCCATGGGGTGCAGTCCATGGGGTCGCAAAGAGTCGGACATGACTGAACAACTTCACTTTCACTTTTCACTTCCGTGCGTTGGAGAAGGAAATGGCAACCCACTCCAGTGTTCTTGCCTGGAGAATCCTATGGACAGAGGAGCCTGGCAGGCCTTGGTCCATAGAGTCTTCAAAGAGTAGACGCAACTGAAGCAACTTTACATAAATGCACAACTAGAGACTAAGGATTAGCATACTCCACGGTTAGAGGCTCCAGGGGATCTTCCCGGCCCGGGGATTGAACCCAGGTCTCTTAGGCCCTGCACCTGGGATGTGTCTAGTTGGATCCTATCCGGTTAAAGTTGATGGGGACAACTTAAGGCGTCTACAACCTCTGGACCATAAACAGCTGCCAGGGAACTTTAGGGCATCAGTTGGGACCAAACTAACTCTGACTCTGGAGACCTCTTTATTGACCTAAAAAATTAATCAAAATCAGAATTCTCTTAGAAGGCTCTGTCTTGTGTGGTTAGTCAACAGCGCCCACTGCAGGAGTGTTTATTCTCCGTGTCTCCTTTCCTTGACTGATGACTCAGTAGGTAGGGCAACGATTTATAGTTACTTATGAATTTCTTCTGCTCAGTTCAGTTCAATCACTCAGTCGTGTCTGACTCTTTGTGACCCCATGGACTGCAGCACACCAGGCCTCCCTGTCCATTACCAACTCC
>NW_011494628.1:1555155-1556546 GCF_000754665.1 Bison bison bison
CAGAGTTTACTCAAACTCATGTCCATTGAGTTGGTGATGCCATCCAACCATCTCATCCTCTGTCATCCTCTTCTCTTCCTGCCTTCAGTCTTTCCCAGCATCAGTCTTTTCAAATGACTCAGCTCTTTGCATCAGGTGGCCAAAGTATTGGCGTTTCAGCTTCAACATCAGTCCTTCCAATGAACATTCAGGACTGATTTCCTTTAGGTTGGATCTCCTTGCAGTCCAAGGGACTCTTCAAGAGTCTTCTCCAACACCACAGTTCAAAAGCATCAATTCTTCTGTGCTCAGCTTTCTTCACAGTCCAACTCTCACATCCATACATGACTACTGGACAAACCGTAGACTTGACTAGACGGACCTTTGTTGACAAAGTAATGTCTCTGCTTTTTAATACGCTGTCTAGGTTGGTCATAACTTTTCTTCCAAGGAGTAAGCATCTTTTAATTTCATGGCTGCAGTCACCATCTGCAGTGACTTTGGAGCCCCCAGAAATAAAGTCTGCTACTGTTTCCACTGTTTCCCCATCCATTTGCCATGAAGTGATGGGACCAGATGCCATGATCTTTGTTTTCTGAATGTTGAACTTTAAGCCAACTTTTTCACTTTCCTCTTTCACTTTCATCAAGAGGCTTTTTAGTTCTTTACTTTCTTCCATAAGGGTGGTATTATCTTCATATCTGAGGTTATTGAGATTTCTCCCAGCAGTCTTAATTCCAGCTTGTGCTTCTTCCAGCCCAGCGTTTCTCATGATGTACTCAGCACATAAGTTAAATAAGCAGGGTGACAATATAGAGCCTTGACGTACTCCTTTTCCTATTTGGAACCAGTCTGTTGTTCCATGTCTAGTTCTAACTGTTGCTTCCTGACCTGCATACAGATTTCTCAAGAGGCAGGTCAGGTGGTCTGGTATTCTCATCTCTTTCAGAATTTTCCACAGTTTATTGTGATCCACACAGTCAAAGGCTTTGGCATAGTCAATAAAGCAGAAATAGATGTTTTTCTGAAACTCTCTTGCTTTTTCAATGATCTAGCAGGTGTTGGCAATTTGATCTCTGGTTCTACCTTTTCTAAAAACAGCTTGAACATCTGAAAGTTCACGGTTCACGTACTGTTGAAGCCTGGCTTGGAGAATTTTGAGCATTACTTTGCTAGAGTGTGAGATGAGTGCAATTGTGCGGTAGTTTGAGCATTCTTTGGCATTGCCCTTCTTTGGGATTGGAATGAAAACTGACCTTTCCGGTCCTGTGGCCACTGCTGAGTTTTCCAAATTTGCTGGCATATTGAGTGCAGCACTTTCACAGCATCATCTTTTAGGATTTGAAATAGCTCAACTGGAATTCCATCACCTCCACTAGCTTTGTTCGTAGTGATGCATCCTAAGGCCCACT
>NW_011494628.1:1556675-1561675 GCF_000754665.1 Bison bison bison
CATCGTGATTATCTGGGTCGTGAAGATCTTTTTTGTACAGTTCTTCTGTGTATTCTTGCCACCTCTTCTTAGTATCTTCTGCTTCTGTTAGGTCCATACCATTTCTGTCCTTTATTGAGCCCATCTTTGCATGACATGTTCCCTTGGTATCTCTAATTTTCTTGAAGAGATCTCTAGTCTTTCTCATTCTATTTTTTTCCCTCTATTTCTTTGCACCGATCACTGAGGAAGGCCTTATCTCTCCTTGCTGTTCTTTGGAACTCTACATTCAAATGGGTATATCTTTCCTTTTCACCTTTGCTTTTGGCTTCTCTTCTTTTCACAGCTATTTGTAAGGCCTCCCCAGACAGCCATTTTTGCATTTCTTTTTCTAGGGGATGGTCTTGATTCCTGCCTCCTGTATGATGTCATGAACCTCCATCCATAGTTTATCAGGGACTGTGTCTATCAGATCTAATCCCTTAAATCTATTTCTCACTTCTACTGTATAAGCATAAGGGATTCGATTTAGGTCATATCTGAATGGTCTAGTGGTTTTCCCTACTTTCTTCAATTTAAGTCTGAATTTAGCAATAAGGAGTTCATGATCTGAGCCACAATCAGCTTCCAGTCTTGTTTTTGCTGACTGTATAGAGCTTCTCCTTCTTTGGCTGCAAAGAAAATAATCAATCTAATTTTGGTGTCAACCATCTGGTGATGTCCATGTGTAGAGTCTTCTCTTGTGTTGTTGGAAGAGGGTGTTTGCTATGACCAGTCCGTTCTCTTGGCAGAACTCTATTAGCCTTTGCCCTGCTTCATTCTGTACACCAAGGCCAAGTTTGCCTGTTACTCCAGGAGTTTCTTGATTTCCTACTTTTTCATTCCAGTCCCCTATAATGAAAAGGACATCTTTTTTGGGTGTTAATTCTAGAAGGTCTTGTAGGTCTACATAGAACTGTTCAACTTCAGCTTCTTCAGCGTTACTGGTTGGGGCATAGACTTGGATTACCGTGATACTGAATGGTTTGCCTTGGAAACGAACAGAGATCATTCTGTTGTTTTTGAGACTGCATCCAAATACTGCATTTTGGACTGTTGTTGACTATGATGGCTACTCCATTTCTTCTAAGGGATTCTTGTCCATGGTAGTAGATATAATGGTCATCTGAGTTAAATTCACCCATTCCAGTCCATTTTAGTTTGCTGATTCTTAAAAAGTCAACGTTTACTCTTGCCATCTGTTTGATCGCTTCCAATTTGTCTTGATTTGTGGATGTAACATTCCAGGTTCCTATAGCAATATTGTTCTTTACAGCATTGGATCTTGCTTCTATCACCAGTCACATCCGTAACTGAGTGTTGTTTTTGCTTTGGCTCCGTCTCTTCATTCTTTCTGGAGTTATTTCTTCACTGATCTCTAGTAGCATATTGGGCACCTACCGTCCTGGGGAGTTCATCTTTCAGTGTCCTATCTTTTTGCCTTTTCATACTGTTCACGAGGTTCTCAAGGTAAGAATACTGAAGTGGTTTGCCATTCCCTTCTCCAGTGGACCACATTTTGTCATTTCTTCTACTCAAGTCACCAGAGAAACTGGTTACTTAAAACATCTCATGATACTCACTTTCTTAAGCTTTCTCATCAGAAATGCTTCCTCACTGGAAATATACTCTGCATCAGTTGAGTCATTTGCTCAGTCGTGTCTGACTCTTTGTGACCCCATGGACTGCAGCAGGCCAGGCTTCCCCGTCCATCACCAACTCCCGGAGCTTGCTCAAACTCATGTCCATCAAGTCGGTGATGCCATCCAACCATCTCATCCTCTGTTGTCCCCTTCTCCTCCTGTCTTCAGTCTTTCCCAGCATTCAGGGTCTTTACTGGTGAGTCAGTTCTTTGCATTAGTGAATGTTGAATTAACACTTTCCAATGTTTCCGGTGATCCATCTAATGTGTTCTCCTAACCCTAACATCAATTTTTAAAAATTGCATTTTTGGATAAATGCTTGTTAATTTTCAATAAGGTGATTTCTTCAAATAAGTGTTACTACAGAACACAGTTACTGGTTTCTTCTGTTGTTTTTCTACCTGCAAACCTTATCTTGATTTCCTCCAATATCTTACTCTGCTGACTATCTCACAAGTGGAATTAGAAAAGTCAGTAGGAAGGAAGTTTTCCTAATACAGGATTGAGGGGTTCGCCGTTTGTTGCAGGTTTCCAGTCTAGCTTCTTGTATGCTTAGAACTGAAAGCTGAATGTCGAATGTCTTATTTGCCGGTAACTGAATATTTAATGAAGAAATATTTTCATGAAATAATTGGGATTTCTGGCCTTGCTGGTTCCTGAAATTCGCATTTGAAAAGCCCTCGAGTATAGCCCTTGGTTGTGTGTAGAAGAATGACACCTGGGCCCCATCGCTGGGACTTGCCTCTTCAGTTAGGTGAATTCCCCCTGCGCACGTTTAGAGCTGGGACTCCTTTGCGAGATGACTGCGTTAGGCTGCGAGCATCCCATGCGGATGACTCATCCAGGGGAAGTTCATGATATTGATTAACCATCACTGGTTCTGGCAGAGTCCATGGGTTGCTAAAGGCAGCCACTTACAGATGCCAGCGTACACACTGATCTGTCTCCAGTCAATCAGTGCTCATCTTAAAGAGAGTCTCTCAGTGGCTGTCGCTTTCTGTCCTTCTCTGGTTTTCCTCAAAGGAAAATGTACAAGAACTGAATGAGAAAGAAACTTGGAAAGTCAGGAGTAGAGAGCCTGTTTAGGGTGGCAGTTCAGAGGTGTTTATTAAGGGGCAGGGGTGGCATGGCCGTCTGACATTGGCATCTGATCACAGCCCCTGTTTCTTGCCTGTGGCGGTAAGCTCAGGTATGACTTGTTTTTGGTCTTTGGAGTCTGAATATGGTCTGATCAGATTTTGAAGGCACTTGTCATGAGTCCAGATTCCAAAGTTAACTTGAAAGAGTTTATTTATAAAAACTGGCTCCAACCAAGCAGAATTCGAGCTGGGCAAGATTCCGTGCCAGGGCAGGTTTTTTCCTCTTAATATATATCAGAAATGTACTGAGAATGCAGTCTCTTTATGTAACATCCTCACCCACTCCTGCTCATGGTCCGTGCGCAGATATCCAGCAGGAATGTGACAGAGATTCTTTCGGGCTTTTTTAGGGCTGTCGGCCGTCAAGCCACATTCGTATCAGCCGTAAAAACCAGTGCTTTATAACTAAACGTAAATTACAACCTGTGTCTTCCTCCTTTATCTCTGTATGACACAGGGCATCTAAAGCCTGTGCCCTGTGACAGCCCAGAGGGATGCGGTGGGGAGGGAGGTGGGGGGGTTCAGGATTGAGGGGACACATGTATGCCTGTGGCCAATTCATGTTGATACATGGCAAAAACTAGCACAATATTATATTTATCCTCCAGTTAAAATAAAATTTCTTAAAAAAGAAATATTTGTGCTTCAGCCAGGCTGAAAACTCAGTAAGGACTTTGGAAATTTGTTACTACTTTTCTTTTTAAAATCACTGTGATTTCTTTGCAGTTAAAATATTTATTAGGTGAAAGTGTTAGTCGCTTAGTCATGTCCAACTCTTTGCGACTTCATGGACTGTAGCCCGCCAGGCTCCTCTGTCCATGGGATTTTCCAGGCAAGAATACCGGAGTGGGTTGCCATGCCCTCCTCCAGGGGATCTTCCCGAACCAGGGATCGAGCCCGGGTCTCGTGTGTTATAGGCAGATTCTTTATCATCTGAGCCACCAGGGAATATTTATTAGGAGGTTTGTAGTTGAAATGAGGGGTCCTGCCTCTAGTCCTGTAACAAGCATAGAACCATGTGGCATCTGAGTGGTCTTGGTAAGTGTGTAATTCTCTCTCTCAGCTTGGAATCAAGGAACACACTGGTATTTGCTCTCACCCATCCAGGCTGCTCACTGAGCACTGGGTTCAGGGGGCAGTGGGCTGCGTTGGGGTGCACAGCAGGAGCCGTGTAGAGGGTGTTGTGGGGCTGCTGTGTGTGATGGATCAATGGGCTGTGCTTCCCACTCTGGGAGCAGAGGAAGCTTCTGTTTAGTCTTGAGGGGAAGTCTGGAAGCCCTTGAATTTGGTCTTAAAGAAAAGGCTGCCAGGCGAAGGTTGGGTCGGGGTGAACTGGGCCAGGGGTGTGCTCTGGGGGTGGCAGGAGGGTGCTGAGGAGCCAGGGATTCTAGAACCTGGTGGGGTTTGGGGCATTATTCTGTGTTGAAAAGAGCCATTAATAATTTTTTGAAGCAAGAAAATAACTTGAAACTGTTATTCTTTCCTGAAACCATCTGCTCTCTCCCCCTGAAAACTCCACAAACTGTAGCTCATTAGGGTCATTAAAAACAGGAGACTGAAACGCAGCAACTTGTGTTTCCTTGTCGTGCAAGCTTCTTTGCTTTCCCTTTCTGTATTCAGTCAAGGATTATCAAGAGTTCACACACTTGATGGCTTTTTGAAAGCCATTATTGTGTCGTATTGTGTTTTATGTTACTTTCCAGGTGTTCATACAGTGAAACCTATGTTTGCAACAGGTCTTACCTTCATTTCCTGGTGCACAAATAATTCTGTTTCCATAGTCCTTTGCTTTAAGGAAATGAAAGTCTTACTTTTACCTTAAAATTTCTACTTTTGTTTTCAAATATTAGAAAGTCTCAAGAATGTATTATTCTTGTTTGATGCCTGTTTTGGTTTTTAAAAAACCTCACATTATCTCTTATTTTCTAGGCTTACAAAGAGATTAAAGAGTGAATCCCTGAAATCTGACTTCACGATAGATTTAAAACATGAGGTGGGTCATGAATTTGTTTGGTTAAAAGTCTTTGTAATCAAGAAACTGTGTCTTTTTAAATGGTAATAAGATCATACACATTGATAATTACCTTAAACATAAATAGGTTTAATTCTCCAACCAGAAGACAAAGGCTGGCAGATGAAAACCCCTGCATCTTTGCACTTCCACTTAGCACATCACTCCACTTAACCCCCCAAACTGTAG
>NW_011494628.1:1561775-1565040 GCF_000754665.1 Bison bison bison
TAATTATATTTCCATTATGGCTTTTAATTGTAATTATTTTTTGTCTGGCTATTCATTGTGAAAACTGATAAACATCTTTTACTTTTGTGATTATGTAATATTATTCACTTAATACCATTATATTATGATTGATTAACAGAAAATAGTAGAATTCTATATTACTAAAGTGAAAGTGTTAGTCACTTAGTTGTGTCTGACTCTTTGCGACCCCACGGACTGTAGCCCACCAGGCTCCTCTGTCCATGGGATTTTCCAGGCAAGAGTACTGGGGTGGGTTGCCTTCTCCCCTGGAGAAGGATCTTCCCGATCTAGGGATCAAATCTAGGTCTCTTGCATTGCAGGTGGGTTCTTTACTTCCTGAGCCACCAGGGAAGCCAGAGGTGAATGTTTAAAAAACTTGCCAAAATGTCATTAAAATACCTCTGGTCTAATTTGGTGCTTTGGTTGCTCTTACGCCGCCATTGTGTCCCTGTGCTGGCGCCCTACAGCAGGATGGAGCCATCTGGTCCCCTGGCACTTAGTGGACACTGGTCGGTAGGGATCCTGAGGCAGGTGGCAGGCGTGCCATCGTGAATCCAGTAATGTCTGATCATCTCTCTGTGCAGCTTATTCGTGGGTACATCTGATGGCCAACCCTCCTTTCCCTCCAGAGAATTCTGACTCTCAGGACATTGGGGTCAGTCATGACACATAACTCAATCCAGCAGCACTGGCAGCCTGCCAGGAGCAGAAAGGGCACTCGAAGGATTTTCATTTCAGGGGTGTTTTTAAATTATGAAAATACATGTCAGAAATCATTCTTTTCCATGAGAGGGAGGGAATGACTGGTTGAAAGCCAGGGTCTGTCTAGATTTTTAATGAATAATCAGCTCAGGTATAGATCCCCAGGTTTGGGAGCTTATGGAACATTAAATAACACACATAAAAAGAAAAAAAAAGCTCTTAACATACCTGAAAGGTATAACCATCAGTCAGAATATCTGTGTTTAAGAGAGAGAGCTTGACTGGTTGCCTGGTGTCTCCCCAAGAGGACCCCGCTTCATTCTCACCAGAGTGAATAGCTTTCTTGAGTCCTCTCCCTTGCCCCCTTTTCTTCATCATTTTATAATGTAGGAATGTGTTTCTGAATATATACTGTGTAGTTTTGCGTCCTTCTGGGCTTCATATAAGCAGAACTGTACCATGAATATGATTATAATTTGATTTGAAACTCATCTGTGTTGCTGTGTGCAGCTGTAATGAGTTTATCCTCACTGTCTGCAGCAGCCTGTCTCAGGACTATCCCATGGTGCCTTTGCCCAGCCTCCTGGTAGTGGGCCTCTGGGTCACTCCTGGCTTTTTGCTATTACAGTCACTGCTTCTGTGAACATTTTTTACACATGTCATGGTGATCATCTGTAAGAGTTTCTCTATAGCAGAAGCTTTTAGATTGTTTTGTGACTGGGACTCACTTTAAATATACGTTTTTCACTGTGACTCAGTGTACTTGTGTGTTGTTCTTGTGTTTTGTTATTGAGTTCCAGCTTAGCACGACTGGTCTGTATAACAGTCATTTGAAATATTTTTAGGCTTAACGCTAAGACCGGATTCATGTTCAGTTTTTACAAATGGAGAAAAGGGTAAATGTGCTCTGATTGGAGGGTATATTAGTCTCTTCATATCTACTGGGGCTTCCCTGGTGGCTCAGATGGTAAAGAATCCACCAGCAATGCAGGAGACCTGGGTTTGACCGCTGGTTCAATAAGATCCCCTGGAGGAGGGCATGGCTGCCCACTCCAGTATTCTTGCCTGGAGAATCCCGTGGACAGAGGAGCCTGGCAGGCTAGAGTCCACGGGGTTGCAAAGAGTTGGACACGACTGAGTGACTCACACTTTCACTTATATCTGTTAAAGAAGAAATAGATACATCAGTTAATCCTGTGTGCTTTTCATGTATCTCCTCCCTCTCTCCCTTCCTCCTTTTTTTTGTTTTGTCTGCTTGATACGTCATCTACTAAGGGAGGGTAAGAAACGCTTCCCTCTGAGTGGCAACAGTGACTCCTTGTGGAGCTGCCAGCTCTTGCTGTTTATAGTCTGGGGCCATGTCAGTAAGAAGCATGCGGGTTTAGACTTGTCATGTTCTCTTGGTAAAGTTTTCTTTATCTCTAGGAATGCTCGTTGCCTCAGTGTTCATCTGTTGACAGGAACATTTCCATACTAGCTTTCGTTTGGTGTTTGCCTCATAAGTGTTTTTCATCTTTTTTCTTTCAGTACTTCCATGTCCTCCATCTTTTGATGTGTTTCTCTTGAAGAGGATATGCTTATCTTTTTCTCCCAGTTTGACAACCTTTATCTTCAAACCATGTAGCAAATTTACATTGACATTTTTCAGATTTGTTGTCTGTCGCTTAGTCGTGACTGACTCTTTTGTGACCCTGTAGACTGTAGCCCACCAGGCTCCTCTATCCATTGGATTTTGCAGGCAAGAATATGCAGTGGGTTGTCATTCCCTGCTCCAGGGGATCTTCCCGACCGGGGATCGAGCCCATGTTTCCTGCTTTGCACCTTCGTTCTCCCTCCCATTTTTCTTTTTCTAACCCTAACACTTTTGGAAGTTCAGTCTCCGTGTCTGTTTCTTAATGGTTATTTTAAACATTTTAACATGTATGCTTAACCTTGTTGTTTAGTCATTAAGTCTTGTCTGACTCTTTGCCACGCCATGGACTGCAGCACGCCAGGCTCCTCTGTTCTCCACTGTTTCCCGGAGTTTGCTCAAATTCAAGTCCATTGAATTGGTGATGCTTACCTAACCATGGCTAATTAATCAATATCCTGAAAATTTAAGGACCTGAGAACATATCCCTCTCTAAGTTTGATGCTCTTTTGTCCAGTAGCTTTGTTCTGTCGTTCCTTTTAAATCTGCAGCTCGGATGTTGTCCTTACTTTATGCGGTTACCATTTGCATTAACTTAAACCCTGTATTTCTTCACTCTTTTGTTTTGCTTCTGGACCCTGCTAATGGAGATCATTGTTATTCTTCCTGAAGTATATCATTCAGAATTTCCTTTTTAGTGGGGTGGCAAATTCTCAGGTTTCCCTTTAAAGATACTTTGTTTCAACTTTGTTCTTGAGACATAATCATATTGTGTATTCGAGTCCGGGCTGTGAGACTTTTCTCATCACAGCAGTGCCCCTCCCCTGTGCCCTTTCTTCTGTTACTGCTGTTGTGTTGGGTGATAAGCCATCACTCACACGTGGGTCCTTTGTAGCGAGTCTGCTGTTTCTC
>NW_011494628.1:1565140-1572115 GCF_000754665.1 Bison bison bison
CTGTTTCTCTGGCTGCTTTTAAGATTGATCTTTGTCTTTGGTGTTCTGCGGTTTTCACTTGTTCAGTCACTCAGTCGTGTCTGGCTCTTTGCGACCCCATGGACTGCAGCACGCCACTCTTCCCATCTTTCACTGCCTCCCAGAGCTCACTCAAACTCATGTCTATTGAGTCAGTGATGCCATCCAACCATCTCATTCTCTGTCACCTGCTTCTCCTCCTGTCCTCAATCTTTCCCAGCATCAGGGTCTTTTCCAATGAGTCAGCTCTTCACATCAGGTGGCCAAAGTATTGGAACTCCAGCTTCAACAACAGTCCTCCCAATGAATATTCAGGGTTGATTTCCTTTGGATTTCCTTATTTAATCGTCTTGCTGTCCAGGGGACTCTCAGGAGTCTTCTCCAGCACCAGAGTTTGAAAGCATTAATTCTTTGGTGCTCAGCCTTCCTTATGGTCCAACTGTCACATCCATACATGACTACTGGAAAAATCATAGCTTTTACTGGATGGACCTTTGTTGGCAAAGTAATATCTCTGCTTTTTAATACTGTCTAGGTTTGTCGTAGCTTTTCTTCCAAGGAGCAGTTTCACTATGGTGTGTGTGTGTGTGTATGTATAGAGAGTTTCCCTGGTGGCTCAGACGGTAAAGAATCTGCCTGCAATGTAGGAGACCCAGGTTCAATCCCTGGGTCTGAAAGATCCCCTGGAGAAGGGAATAGATACCCACTGCAGTAGTCTTGTCTGGAGAATTCCATGGACAGAAGAGCCTGGCAGGCTGCAGTCCATGGGGTCACAAAGAGTCAGACATGACCGAGCGACTAACATATACACACACACATGCACACACATACACCATATACTTTATTTTCTTGGGCTCCAAAATCACTGCAGATGGTGAATGCAGCCATGAAATTCAAAGACACTTGCTGCTTGGAAGGAAAGCTATGAAAAACCTAGACAGCATATTAAAAAGCAGAGACATTACTTTGCCAACAAAGGTCCATCCAATCAAAGGTATGGTTTTTCTAGTAGTCATGTATAGATGTGAGAGTTGGGCCATAAAGGCTGAGTGCTGGAGAAATGATGCTCTTGAACTGTGGTGTTGGAGAAGATTCTTGAGAGTCCCTTGGACTGCAAGGAGATTAAACCAGTCAGTCCTAAAGGAAATCAACCCTGAATATTCATTGGAAGGACTGATGCTGAAACTGAAGCTCCAGTACTTTGGCCACCTGATGCAAAGAGCCTACTCATTGGAAAAGACCCCTGGGAAAAATAGAAGGCAGGAGGAGAAGGGGACGACAGAGGATGAGATGGTTGGATGGCATCACCGACTCAATGGACATGAGTCTGAACAAGCTCTGGGAGACAATGAAGGATGGGGAAGCCTGGCGTGCTGCAGTTGCAGAGTTGGACATGACAAGCGACTGAACAGCAACACCAGTGTCTAGACGCAGACTATTTTTTTTCTCCTCTTACTTAGTATTCATTGGACCTTTCTATAATAGAATTGTTAAGCAATTAAAAAAAATTCTCAGCCACTGTCTTTTCAACTATTTTCTCCTCCCCTCTGTTACTCTTTCTGGAACTTTAGATATATGCTAGAGGTTTGCACTTCTCTTTCATGTTCCCCATCTCTGTTTCTTGCTGAGATACAGTTCAGATAATTTGGGGGGCTTCATCTTTTAGTTCCCTAGTTTTTATTCAGCTGTGTCTAGGATAGGCTGCTTATCCTTACCATTAAAATGTTCATTTTCAGCTTGTATTTTTCATGTCTGATGTTTTAGATATTTCTTTTTCAAATTTGCTTTCCTGTGTAATCTTCCAGAAATTTTGCTCATGTTTTAAAGTTTTTCTTTATAAAAACATATGAAACAGTAGTTTTCTAATCTGTGTGCTTGATCACTCTGATCCCTGGATTCTTTTGGGTGGGCCTGGTTAAGCTGTGTCCGCTGGCTCTCGCTCTTCATCTCCTGTCTTTGTTTTACTTTCTGTGATCTTTCTGAGTGCTCTTGCTCCTGGGGACTTCACCTGTGACAGTCCGCGAGTCCTATTAAGGTTGCAGGCTCCTCAGTAAGGCTTTGCGTTAGCTTTTTCCAACTTGCTAGAGACTCATACTGACTCAGGGCCACTCTGTTTAAGGTATTTTTGGACTATGTAGGTGACAGATTAGGGAGGCCTGGATCTTGGTTACAAAATCTCAGGATAGCTGGAGATGATTTTTCCTCATCTAGTGCCAAAGTCCCAGCTTCATGTGGGGGTTTGCTGTTAGACACCCCCACTTGGGTGGGTCACAGGCTTTATTCTATTTAACACATATCAGAACCTCAGCATGCCCAGGACCCAGCTGGTGCCTGCGAGGGAAAGCGACCCTCAGGGACCGTCTCTCCCAGGTTCTCACTTTCCAGTTTTGTCTTTGTGAGTTCTACGTTTTATGCCAGTTTAGCAGTACATTAAAAAGCTTTTAAAGATATTTTATGCAGTATTTTTAGATAGTTTCAGCCCGTTGGTTATTCAGGGTGTGTAATTACCATCCTGCAGGAAACCAGAGTCACGATGATCTTACGTTTTATCTTTCTCTGTGATGCTTTAGAATCCTTAAAATAGCTTCCCTGCAATTGCTTATGACAGTTTTGAGATCTTTTGGAGGTCGGAATATTGATTCTCTTTTAAAAGAATTAATGTATTGGCCACACAGTCTTTGCTGCTGCTCAGTGGCTTTTCTCTGTGCTTTTTGCAGTGCACGGGCTGCTCATTGCGGGGGCTTCTCCTGTTGCAGAGCACAGGCTCTAGGCCTGCGGGCTTAGTTGCAGCACATTGACTCGGTAGTTGGTGCATGGGCTTAGTTGCCTTGTGGCACGTGGGGTCTTCCTGGACCAGGGATTGAACTCCCGTCCCCTGCATTGGCAGGTGGATTCTTAACCACTGGACCACCAGGGAAGTCCCCCAGGATATTGATTCTTAATTGTTTATGGTTAATAAAAGATTTGATTGCTCTACATGGAATTACTGTCTTGGTGTGTGCTGTGAAGTCACTTCAGTCATGACTGACTCTTTGCAACCCCATGGACTGTAGCCCCACCAGGCTTCTCTGTCCCTGGGATTCTCCAGGCAAGAATAATGGAGTGGGTTGCCATGCCCGCCTCCAGGGGATCTTCCTGACCCAGGGATCGAACCCGTGTCTCTTACGTCTCCCTCCTTGGCAGGCAGGTTCTTTACCACTAGCGCCACCTATTGGGAAGCCTGCAGAATGCTGCCATGTAGATGTGGTTCAGTGTGATGTTTGCTAGCGAAGGAGAGGTGTAGCTTTCCCTGGAGACACGGCGTACCTCCGTGCACGGTGGTGTTGGCTCTCATTCACTCCGGTTTCCTGTGTGACAGATCGCGCTCTACATCTGGGATGGAGGAGATGGACTCCCGCTCACGCCTGTGCCCGAGTTCTGTACAGACATTGTGGGCTCCTCCTGCGCCACCTCGTTCCAGTCTTCCCTGCCGCTTTGTGTGAGTAACAGAAGGACAGCTTCCTTGTGTGTCAAAGGGAAAGATACATGTTGTGCATGATGTTGCCCTAGCAGTTCACACACTGATCAAACACCGCCACTTGCCATGTGCCCCGTGAGAACTATATATCACGTTTCTAGGGATGATAGTCCTGTAAGGTAAGCACCATTGTTACCCTATTGGACACAGGAGAAGGGGGCACCCCGGAGCTGCAGAGGCATGGCCCCTGAGTCAGTTCTTTGGTTGAAGGTATAGCACAGAGCTGCTGCAGTTCCTGGTGTGTTTCCTAGAAAGGCAGTGTCAGACATTTCCAGTTGTTCCCAAGCCCTCTCCTGAAGCCCACCTCTACCCTCCTCTCAGCCAGCGACCCCACTCCAACCTCACCTGAGACTGTCCAGAACTTTGAGAATGGACCGGCTCATGGTGGGCCCTCGGTCCAGTCCCCAGGATGAACCCAAAGACCACACTCAGCTGGGTGGTTAGCAGCCCTTCCTCGTAAGGATAAGCAGGTTCACCGCCTCATTTCCAAGTCATTGACACAGTGGTCTGGGTTGCATTTTCAAAGAGGAGTATGTGTATTCACACACACACACACACACATACACACACACACACACAGTAGCAGTGGGAGAGAATCTGTGCTGTTGGCATAGTACTTGAGAGGGAAATGTCTTTCTAGACTTTGTGCTTGCTTGTTCTCTAATGTTCTTCTGGAAAATCTGGAAGGGTTGACCTCCTAGTGCCTTGAGTGGCATGATGAAACTGCAGTTGCATGTCGCTGGAAACCAGCCCCAAATGATGCAGAATCAGGATTGAATGTCCCTACAGCCCTGAGATGGTGATAAAGGGGTCAGCCCCCGCCCTGGCCCCACTATGAAGCGCCCACAGCCTAGGGGCCGGATTGTCCACAAGCCCCTCTGTGACCCCTTCATCTGAGCGACCAGCCTGGGCTGGAGCCAGCGCCCCCACCCCCGCGAGGTTTTTGACGTAATCCTGCCTTTGGCAGAGGACAGAGCACCGCTGTTGCCTAGACTTGCGTGGACCATTAAGGGCCATAAAAATACTGTAAACATCAAAGTGAGGTCAGGTTCCCTAAAGGGAGTCATCTCTTACTTTGCACTAAAACATCCTTCTACTTCTCTCTCCCTTTTAAAAAAATTTTTCACCAGCTGGAAAAAGGAAAGGGAAGGTAAACCAACACTTCCTGGGCACCTGTGATGTTCATAGTAAATAAATAGTAGTAATAAAAGCAGCTGTGCTGGTGGTTATCTCCCAATTTCCTGAATGAGCTGGAAATTTAGAGGACATTCGTCCAGGTGATGCAGGGGGGATGGCACAGCTGGGATTCTGGTCTCCGTCTGGCTATGAGTGAGTGAGTGAAAGTCATTCAAGTCATGTCTGACTCTTTGCGACCCATGGACTATACAGTCCATGGAATTCTCTAGGCCAGAATACTGGAGTGGGTAGCCTTTCCCTTCTCCAGGGGATCTTTCCAACCTAGGATCGAACCCAGGTCTCCCGCATTGCAGGCAGATTCTTTACCAGCTGAGCCACCAGGGAAGCCCAAGAATACTGGAGTGGGTAGCCTATTCCTTCTCCAGCAGATCTTCCCGACCCAGGAATCAAACCAGGGTCTCCCACATTGCAGGTGGATTCTTTACCACCTGAGCTATCAGGGAAGCCCCCCACCCCCCTACCCCACTGGCTGAGCAAAGCATTTGTGGTCCTCCAAGATACAGTCGTGCCCTGAAACTTGATTCTGGAGACAAGTTTGATGTCGCTGACATTGGTGAATTTGAACTCAAGAGCATGTGACAACTAATTCGGGTGTGCTGTTAAGATGCATCGACTCACGTATGCATTTTTTTTTTTTTTTAAGGGAAATCCAGTGAAGAAGGAGGATATTTTTGTTGCAGTGAAAACATGCAAGAAGTTTCATGGTGATAGAAGTATGTTTTTTTTTGGATTATTCATTTTTATTGAACTTTAAAAATCCACACTGCCTTAAAAAAAAAAAAGGACAAATCAAATATGAGCTCAGCTCAAGAAGGGGATAATGACAGATATATTGTTGGAAGTGCAAGCAGTTATATAATCAGTCTTCCTCCTCATAGCACTTCAATCACCAAGATCAATTAGAAAAGACAATTTTGTGTTGCAACATGAGAGGCCATGGCCCTTCTAAGGACTAATTAGAGCAGTGTTTTAAATTGGAAATGGAAATGCTCAGCTGTGGCAATCTCAGAGACTGTAAGTGGATAATAATCCATTTTGCAAAACAGTGTCCTGTTATGTCCAAGTGTGGACTCTGAGCTGTGAAGAATGAGAGGGGATTTCTCAAGGTAACGGAATGTCAGAGAGAATGTCTTTCTCACGCCGTTCCTTCTTTTTATATTTATTTCACACTCACACATCAGAAATTGTAAGTAAGGATGTGTATTTGCTCAAGTGTAGATATACAGAGAAAAGTAAAAAATGTTTGTCTTACAAGCCATGGTTCCTTCTTAAGGAAATCCTGCACATAGATGTTTCTATTTAATTTTTTGGTGCCATTCCAGAATTCTGCATTATGATGATACTGTTTTTTAAAAAGCCTATTTATAAATACATAATTTATCTGTTTTTTTCACCTTCAAACAGCACTTTTCTCAAGTTGAGGATTAGACAATCTTTTGCATTTTCTAATTTTAGCACATATTTTATTTTTTTTTCCATGAAAAGACTCTCAGTTTTACCAAGAGTGTGATATTTATAGAGGAGAGATTTCTAAACCAGCTGTCATTTTTGTGGGATTGGAGCTAAGTGGGGCATTTATATAATTTATGTGATAATATGATATTTACAAATGATGCTTTAAAGAGGAACATATTTTACAGATAAAAGAATATCATAATTTGGAATTATGGCATTGTTTAAGACACTGACATCAATTCAGGTCTGGTTATAGTCAACACTATCTTAAAAGTACGTTTGCTATAAACCTTCATGGTTACCTAAAATAGTCACAATAAATTCTAAGTCCTATTAAAATCAGTCTAAATAAAATATGCATTCATTATACAAGAAGTCCTAAAATACTATTAAAAATCAATATAGAACTTAAAAATTTCATTTTTCATAAGTTTAACCTAGGTTTAATATCCTTTTGTTTTTCACATAATCTGGAGGGACGATTTTTGATAAATACCTTTCATTAAAAAAATGTCAAGGGAACTGAACTAGACTGCTTTTCTTCTTTTTTTTTTTTAAACAGCAAGCAGAAGTGCTCGAATTGATTTATTTGATCTTGAAGCTGCCTTTGGAGTATATATCAATGTTAGGAATGGGGGTGGTGGTATATTCTCTTTTGAAACACATTTTTCAAGTTGGCAGTAAAGTGGTAAAGTTGGGGATGGTCTCTGTTGTAGTTTTCATATTCTACAGAAATGAAAAAAAGAGTTAGCTAATTTTAATTTGGTCATTCTGAATAATCTAGTTTC
>NW_011494628.1:1572215-1572539 GCF_000754665.1 Bison bison bison
CTAGTTTCAGTTCAGTTCAGTCGCTCAGTCGTGTCCGACTCTTTGCGACCCCATGAATCACAGCACGCCAGGCCTCCCTGTCCATCACCAACTCCCAGAGTTTGCCCAGACTCACGTCCATCGAGTCAGTGATGCCATCCAGCCATCTCATCCTCTGTCGTCCCCTTCTCCTCCTGCCCCCAATCCCTCCCAGCATCAGAGTCTTTTCCAATGAGTCAACACTTCGCATGAGGTGGCCAAAGTACTGGAGTTTCAGCTTTAGCATCATTCCTTCCAAAGAAATCCCGGGGCTAATCTCCGTCAGAATGGACTGGTTGGATCCTG
>NW_011494628.1:1573201-1577192 GCF_000754665.1 Bison bison bison
AGTTTGTTGTGATCCACACAATCAAAGGCTTTGGCATAGTCAATCAAGCAGAAATAGATGTTTTTCTGGAACTCTCTTGCTTTTTCCATGATCCAGTGGATGTTGGCAATTTGATCTCTGATTCCTCTGCCTTTTCTAAAACCAGCTTGAACATCAGGAAGTTCACGGTTCACATATTGCTGAAGCCTGGCTTGGAGAATTTTGAGCATTACTTTGCTAGCGTGTGAGATGAGTGCAGTTGTGTGGTAGTTTGAGCATTCTTTGGCATTGCCTTTCTTTGGGATTGGAATGAAAACTGACCTTTTCCAGTCCTGTGGCCACTGCTGAGTTTTCCAAATTTGCTGGCATATTGAGTGCAGCACTTTCACAGCATCATCTTTCAGGATTTGGAATAGCTCAACTGGAATTCCATCACCTCCACTAGCTTTGTTTGTTTACTGCTTTCTTATTTTGCATAAGGTTATGATAATCCTTTCAGATATTTATGAAATGCTTTTGTATTTCAATTTTGAGTCAAAGGTTTATAAAAATTATAAAATCTTCCAAGTCTGTTAGGAGCATAAAGACCAAACCTCCCCAAACCAGATGAACTGATTTACTGCTGTTAATTGGGTCTGAGGTCATTGAAGCCTGAGATCTAAAAGATATCTTGAGGACTTCGCAGTGGAGTTGCTGTGGCAGGCTGTCTTTAAACTTGGACATGTTTGTTTGAAAAGATAGTATAGGTGGCTGGATTTTAGGGACTCTGATGTCCATGTTGCCTGATGGACATGAAGTCTGCCAGGCCAGGGGGCTCTGGCCCCGCTTTTGGAAACCTAGTTCTGTCACCAGTTGGTCAAGAGAATTACCCGTAATCGTATTAGTTTTAGTCAACAATGCCACAGTAACTGCTTCTAACTGCTAATCCTGTTTTTTTTTTTAAACATGTTTTCTGGTGTTTTTCATTTTTTTTTTGAAAATCGCAGTTTATGTATTTATAGTTGGCTGTTCCAGGTCTTCGTCGCCGGGTGCGGGCTTTCTCTAGCTGCGGTGATCGGGGGCTGCTCTCTAGGTGTGGTGCAGGGCTTCTCACTGCAGTAGTTGGGGGCACAGGCTCTAGGGCGTGGGCTCAGTAGTTGCGGCACGTGGGCTCCGGAGCACGGGCCTGAGCAGTTGTGGTGCATGGGCTTAGTTGCCCCATGGCATGTGGAATCTTCCTGGACCAGGGACCAAACTCATGTCTCCTGCATTAGCAGGTGGATTCTTAACCACTGGACCACTAGGGAAGTCCCTTCACCTGTATTCTGTCATCTGATTTCATGTTGACAGCTCCCTGTGATGTGGTAATTATTGCTGTTCGCTTGATATAGCAGAGAAAGGAAGCTGACCATGGGACGACAGACTGGCCCAACTTCATGCAGACTGAGCAGAGGAGCAGGACTCAGGTTTTCTGGCCACGAACCCCCAGTTCCTTCTGCCACAGCAGAGCTGTGCTGTGACCTCTTTGTGTGTGTGTGCTCAATCACAATCATGTCTGACTCTTTGCAACCCCTTGGACCCCATGGGAGTTTCCAGGCAAGAATACTGGGGTGGGTTGCCATTTCCTCCTCCAGGGGATCTTTCCTGACCCAGGGATTGAATCCACATCTCCTGCATTGGCAGGTAGATTCTTTACCACTGCGCCACCTGGGAAGTTTTTTGGATGTGTTAGGAATGTAACGCTTGATGAATAGTATTTGATAGCTGTGTTGATTCTCTGCTGTGCTCAAGGTCAGATCTGACTTGGCTGGAAGCAGTGACAGGAGGCTTTTTACTTTCAGTAGCAGTGAGGACGGCCAGGACTTCAAATCTACAGATGATCTGAAACGCACACGGAGCTGGGGAGTCAGATGGCCCCCCGTCCTCGCATATTACTGCGGCAGTCAAGCAGAATGCATGGACGTGGGGCTTTGCTTTTTCTTTCTGTACCACTCTGGTAGAAACACTTGAGGTTACAGAAACCAGACAACAGTGAAGGAAGAAATAAACAGACCAGGCTGTGCTTATCTCTGAGCAGTTGAGTGCGCTGTCATTGACTTCCCTGGAGGCGGTTCTCACTGTCTATGCCCTGGGTTCTGACTGGAGTGGACGCTCGTCACGCCCCAGTCCTGGCTCCTCCAGGGGTGAGGATGTGAGGGATAGAACAGTCCGGCCAAGGCTGTGGTCAAGGTGAGGGAATGTACACAAGGAACTCATTTTTCATACTCTTTTGGAAGAATTGATACAGCCAAATTTCAAAATTAGAAAAAAATTATTTTACATCTTACACTTTTTTTTTCCCTAACAGCAAAGCAGACCTTTACGTAACTACTTGTCTTGATTCTGATTTAGATGAATTAAAGCATCTTAGGACACAGTTAGCAAAAATATACTCTGTCTCTTAGCTTAAGAAAGCAGTACATGTTGACAGCATCAAACGAGCATGGTTTGCTGAGATGCAAGTGGTTGGTAGGGTTTTAAAGAAACTTTAGAGGTATTATATAAAGCAATGAACTGCCATAGCATGTAAAGTTAGGTTTAAGCAAGGAAAAGCTCTCTGGAGTTAATAAAGCAGCTTCGTTACTTCCTCTTGGGTTACATGTCTTTCCTCACGTGATGTGAGCTGTCAGCAAAATGTTATGGGTCTTGTGTGTCCTTCAGCCACGTGCTTCCCGTGTGGGTCCCACTTATGTCGTGGCCGCCCCCGTTTCTGTTTGTCAGCTGGTGGGTTGTGAGGTGTTGCCCCTCCTGCCATCTCCCTCTAAGTAGAGAGGTTAAATCCCCATTTGCTCAGCCTTTAGTTCCTTATCACAGCCCCTGGAGCTCCTAAAATAAACATTTGACATCTTTCAGCTTAAAAAAAAAAACTGGTATCTTGACTGTATTGATTTTCTCTAGATGTGAACATACTGATGCTAAAGAGTGTGTTCCCTCTGGTTGGAGAGGTTTATTGAAAACAGGAGGTTGAATCAAAATGCAGCCAGCCACTGGCAGGCCATATCCTGTGTTAGATGAAGTGAGTGGATTAATTATTTTTTTAAGTTAATTTTTATTGGAGTTTAGTTGCTTTACAACTTGTGTTCCCACTTTACAGTTGTGTTCCCACTGGATAGCAAAGTGAATCAGCTGTGTGTGTACACATAGCTCCTCTTCATGGGTTTCCCTACTATTCAGGTCATCACAGAGCACTGAGTAGAGTTCCCTGTGCTATACGGTAGGTTCGCCTTCAGTTCAGTTTAGTCGCTCAGTCGTGTCTGACTCTTTGCGACCCCATGAACCACAGCACGCCAGGCCTCCCTGTCCATCACCAACTCCCAGAGTCCACCCAAACCCATGTCCATTGAGTTGGTGATGTCATCCAGCCATCTCATCTTCTGTCATCCCCTTCTCCTCCTGCCCTCGATCTTTCCCAGCATCAGGGTCTTTTCAAATGAGTCAGCTCTTCGCATGAGGTGGCCAAAGTATTGGAGTTTCAGCTTCAATATCAGTCCTTCCAATGAACACCCAGGACTGATCTCCTTTAGGATGGACTGGTTGGATCTCCTTGCAGTCCAAGGGACTCTCAAGAGTCTTCTCCAACACCACAGTTCAAAAACATCAATTCTTCGGTGCTCAGCTTTCTTTATAGTCCAACTCTCACATCCATACATGACCATTGGAAAAACCGTAGCTTTGACTAGACGGACCTTTGTCAGCAAAGTAATATATCTGCTTTTAAATATGCTATCTAGGTTAGTCATAACTTTCCTTCCAAGGAGTAAGCGTTTTTTAAGTTCATGGCTACATTCACCATCTGCAGTGATTTTGGAGCCTAAAAAAATAAAGTCAGCCACTGTTTCCCCTGTTTCTCCATCTATTTCCCATGAAGTGATGAGTCCAGATGCCATGATCTTCGTTTTCTGAATGTTGAGTTTTAAGCCAACTTTTTCACTCTCCTCTTTCACTTTCATCAAGAAGCTCTTTGGTTCTTCACTTTCTGCCATAAGGGTGGTGT
>NW_011494628.1:1577461-1579316 GCF_000754665.1 Bison bison bison
TTTTCCTCTATTTCTTTGCATTGATCGCTGAGGAAGGCTTTCTAATCTCTCCTTGCTATTCTTTGGAACTCTGCATTCAGATGCTTATATCTTTCCTTTTCTCCTTTGCTTTTTGCTTCTCTTCTTTTCACAGCTATTTGTAACACCTCCCCGGACAGCAATTTTGCTTTTTTGCATTTCTTTTCCATGGGGATGGTCTTGATCCCTGTCTCCTGTACAATGTCACGAACCTCAGTCCATAGTTCATCAGGCACTCTATCTATCAGATCTAGTCCCTTAAATGTATTTCTCACTTCCACTGTGTAATTATAAGGGATTTGATTTAGGTCATACCTGAATGGTCTAGTGGTTTTCCCAATTACTTTCTTCAATTTAAGTCTGAATTTGGTAATTAGGAGTTTGTGATCTGAGCCACAGTCAGCTCCTGGTCTTGTTTTTGTTGACTGTAGAGCTTCTCCATCTTTGGCTGCAAAGAATATAATCAATCTGATTTTGGTGTTCACCATCTGGTGATGTCCATGTGTAGAGTCTTCTCTTGTGTTGTTGGAAGAGGGTGTTTGCTATGACCAATGCATTTTCTTGGCAAAACTCTATTAGTCTTTTCCCTGCTTCATTCTCTACTCCAAGGCCAAATTTGTCTGTTACTCCAGGTGTTTCTTGACTTGTTCTTTTGCATTCCAGTCCCCTGTAATGAAAAGGACATCTTTTGGGGGTATTAGTTCTAGAAGGTCTTGTAGGTCTTCATAAAACTGTTCAACTTCAGCTTCTTTAGCATTACTGGTTGGGGCATAGACTTGGATTACTGTGATATTGAATGGTTTGCCTTGGAAACGAACAGAGATCATTCTGTTGTTTTTGAGATTGCATCCAAGTACTGCATTTTTGACTCTTTTGTTGACCATGATGGCTACTCCATTTCCTGTGAGGGATTCCTGCCACAGTAGTAGATATAATGGTCATCTGAGTTAAATTCGCCCATTCCAGTCCATTTTAGTGTGCTGATTCCTAGAATGTCGGCATTCACTTTTGCCATCTCCTGTTTGACCACTTCCGATTTGCCTTCATTCATGGACCTGACATTCCAGATTCCTATGCAGTATTGCTCTTTACAGCATCAGACCTTGCTGTATGTAGATGTATGACCAGCTGTATGTGACTGGTGATAGAAGTCACCAGTCACATCCACAGCTGGGTATTGTTTTTGCTTTGGCTCCATCCCTTCAATCTTTCTGGAGTTATTTCTTCACTGATCTCCAGTAGCATATTGGGCACCTACTGACCTGGGGAGTTCCTCTTTCAGTATCCTATCATTTTATTTAACTTATATGCAGAGTACATCATGAGAAATGCTGGACTGGAAGAAACACAAGCTGGAATCAAGATTGCTGGGAGAAATATCAATAACCTCAGATATGCAGATGACACCACCCTTATAGCAGAAAGTGAAGAGGAACTAAAAAGCCTCGTGATGAAGGTGAAAGTGGAGAGTGAAAACGTTGGCTTAAAGCTCAACATTCAGAAAATGAAGATCATGGCATCCAGTCCTATCACTTCATGGGAAATAGATGGGGAAACAGTGGAAACAGTGTCAGACTTTATTTTTCTGGGCTCCAAAATCACTGCAGATGGTGACTGCAGCCATGAAATTAAAAGATGCTTACTCCTTGGAAGGAAAGTTATGACCAATCTAGATAGCATATTCAAAAGCAGAGACATTACTTTGCCAACAAAGGTTCGTCTAGTCAAGGCTATGGTTTTTCCTGTGGTCACATATGGATGTGAGAGTTGGACTGTGAAGAAGGCTGAGCGCTAAAGAATTGATGCTTTTGAACTGTGGTGTTGGAGAAGACTCTTG
>NW_011494628.1:1579416-1602685 GCF_000754665.1 Bison bison bison
TATTGGTGAAGACTCTTGAGAGTCCCTTGGACTGCAAGGAGATCCAACCAGTCCATTCTGAAGGAGATCAGCCCTGGGATTTCTTTGGAAGGAATGATGCTAAAGCTGAAACTCCAGTACTTTGGCCACCTCATGTGAAGAGTTGACTCATTGGAAAAGACTCTGATGCTGGGAGGGATTGGGGGCAAGAGGAGAAGGGGACGACAGAGGATGAGATGGCTGGATGGAATCACTGACTCCATGGACATGAGTTTGAGTGAACTCCGGGAGTTGGTGATGGACAGGGAGGCCTGGCGTCCTGCGATTCATGGAGTCGCAAAGAGTTGGACATGACTGAGCGACTGATCTGATCTGATCATTTTGCCTTTTCATACTGTCATGGGGTTCTCAGGGCAAGAATACTGAAGTGGTTTGCATTCCCTTCTCCAGTGGACCACATTCTGTCAGACCTCTCCACCATGACCCACCTGTCTTGGGTTGTCCCACGGGCATGGCTTAGTTTCATTGAGTTAGACAAGGCTGTGATCCTAGTATGATTAGATTGACTAGTTTTCTGTGAGTTGGTTTCAGTGTGTCTGCCCTCTGATGCCCTGCTGCAGCACTTACTGTCTTACTTGGGTTTCTCGTACCTTGGGCATGGGGTATCTCTTCACGACTGCTCCAGCAAAGCGCAGCCGCTGCTCCTTACCTTGGATGAGGGGTATCTCCTCACCGCCACCCTTCCTGACCTTCAACATGGGATAGCTCCTATAGGCCTTCCTATGTCCACGCAGCCATGGCTCCTTGGATGTGGGGTTGGTCCTCCTGGCCGCTGCCCCTGGCCTCGGGTGTGGGGGTGTGGGGTAGGTCCTCCTGGCCTCAGCCCCTGACCTCGGATGCGGGGTAGCTCCTCTTGGCCGCCGACCCTGACCTCGGACGCGGTGTAGCTCCTCCCGGCCGCCGCCCCTGACCTTGGACTTGGGGTAGCTCCTCCCGGTCGCCGCCCCTGACCTCAGACTTGGGGAGCTCCTCTTGGCCGTTCCTGCACTGTCGCAGCCTGGCACTCTTGGCTGCTGCCCCTGACCTCGGACGTGGGGTAGCTCCTCTTGGCCGCTGACCCTGACCTCGGATGCGGTGTAGCTCCTCCCGGCCGCCGCCCCTGACCTTGGACTTGGGGTAGCTCCTCCCGGCCGCCGCCCCTGACCTCAGACTTGGGTAGCTCTTCTCGGCCGTTCCTGCGCTGTCGCAGCCTGGCACTCTTGGCTGCTGCCCCTGACCTCGGATGTGGGGTAACTCCTCTTGGCCGCCGCCCTTCGGGCATGGGATCCTCCCGGCTTCTGCCCTTGACCTCGGACATGGGGTAGCTCCTCTCGGCCGCCCACGCTTAGTGCGCCAGTCACAGCCACCCCAAGAGATCACTAGTCTTTCCCATTCTGTTGTTTTCCTCTATTTCTTTGCATTGATCCCTGAGAAAGGCTTTCTTATCTCTCCTTGCTGTTCTTTGGAACTTTGCATTCAAATGGGTATATCTTTCCTTTTCTCCTTTGCTTTTGGCTTCTCTTCTTTTCACAGCTATTTGTAAGGCCTCATCAGACAGCTATTTTACTTTTTTTGCATTTCTTTTACTTGGGGATGGTCTTGATTCCTGTCTCCTGTACAGCATCATGAACCTCTTTGCATAGTTCATCAGGCACTCTGTCTATCAGATCTAGTCCCTTAAATCTATTTCTCACTTCCACTGTATAGTCATAAGGGATTTGATTTAGGTCATACCTGAATGATCTACTTTCTCTCCTTTCTTCAATTTCAGTCTGAATGTGGCAATAAGAAGTTCATGATCTGAGCCACAGTCAGCCCTGGTCTTGTTTTTGTTGACTGTATAGAGCTGTTTCTTTGGCTGCAAAGAATATAATCAATCTGATTTCAGTGTTGACCGTCTGGTGATGTCCATGTGTAGAGTCTTCTCTTGTGTTGTTGGAAGAGAGTGTTTGCTATGACCAGTGCGTTCTCTTGGCAGGTTCTCCTTAGGTATCTATTTTATGCATAGTATCAATAGTGCATATGTGTTGATCCCAATTTCTGATTCCTTCCCACTCATGGACTATTATTCAGCCATAAGAAGGAATGAAATTAGGTCATTGTAGAGATTGGCTGGACCCTAGAGACTGTCGTAGAGAGTGAAGTAAGTCAGGAAGAAAGAAGTATTCTGTATTAATTCATATATGTAGAATCTAGAAAAACTGTACTGATGGTCTCATTCACAAGGCAGAAGTAGAGACGTGACATAGAGAACAAACGCCCGGAGCAGCTTAATTCCTGATGAAAGTTCAGTTCTCTCCCAGCTGCTGTGCAGGTGAAGACGGGGGCCAGAGTGCCCTGACGCTACTGTGTCAAGTAGCCTTTCCGTCTTACAGACACCCGATCCCCAAACCAGGAATCGGAGCACAGCCTTGGTGTTGTCACTAAGCCTCTCCTAAGAGAAGAGAAACCAGGGCTTTCCTATGTGCTCACTGACTTCACACCGAGACAGAAGGTCCGTTTGTCAGTTGGAAAACGGCAGATTCCTCAAATCAGAATGGTCATGCACATCTGGTTGTGTGGTAGATTTTGCTCAAGGGTCAATTTGTTTTCATTTGTAATCAGAGTTTTGCACGTCAGCCTTTTGGGAATAGAAGGGACTTCTCTGCATCTCCTGCTTCTCAATGGTGCACCCAGGGAGAAGATGTATGCTGTCTGGACAGATGGTTTTTTTTTTTTTAAATAGTACAGTTCTTTTTACTTTATCCTAATTTTAAATTATCTGTGGCAAACATTCTTGAAAGAGACATTCACTATTGTTTTATTATGTGGGAGGAAGTATGCTTCTCAGTATTGAAAATGAAATAGTAGATCACGTTAACTATATTGAAATTTTTACTCCAAGTTTAATATCTTTAGGAATAGAGTGTCTTAATATGAAATATAAATAATAGAAAGAATTCAGTTATTCTCTATTCAAACAGTGATGATAAAATAGACCAAAATGTCTAAAGTTTTAAGCAGTATTGCATCAACTCTGGTTTAAAATAGTCTTCATCTGCTGTTGTAGGAGACTTCACCTTGACTTCAGTTCTTTGCACAGGCATTACCGTGACAAGGATTGGATAGGTGATAACATTGTTCACTGTTGGATGGTTTTGGGGTGTGAGACTCAGAACACGTTGCTGTGTTGAAATGGTCAGTCCATTTTAAAATGATTGGTCATGGTGGTACTGGTTTCCCAGATGGCGCTAGTGGTAAAGAACCTGCCTGCCAATGCAGGAGATTTAAGAGATGCAGGAGATTTAAGAGATGCAGACCTTCCCTGGGTTGGGAAGATCCCCTGGAGGAGAAATGGCAACCCACTCCAGTATGCTTGCCTGGAGAATCCCATGGATGGAGGACCCTGATGGGCTATAGTCCATGGGGTCACAAAGAGTGGGACACGACTGAAGCAACTTAGCATGGTCTTGTACAAAGGCTGAATCGCTGATAGAGATAAAACTCCTTCCTTTAAACCAGTTCCGGAAAGAACCCTCTGCCTTTTGGAATCCCCAGAGCACCCAGTCTTCAGGCAGCTGTTCACTGAGCACTTACTGTGTCTCAGGTTGTATGGGGTGCTGGGCTCTGAGAAATTCTTACCTCTGGTAACATTTCTGTTTCACCTGTTTCAAACCAAAACAGGAAACAAGTAGGTTAGGTGTGTTGTTGTTCAGTCGCTCAGTCGTGTCTGATTCTTGGTAACCCCATGGACTGTAGCCTGCCTGGCTCCTCTGTCCATGGGATTCTCCAGGCAAGAATACTAGATGTTCCCTTCTCCAGAGGATCTTCCTGACCCAGGGATCGAACCCTGGTCTCCTGCACTGCAGGCAGATTCTTTACCATTGAGCCACCAGGGCAGCCGGTCTTGTCTGGATAAGTCCTACTTATTATGTGCAAAGCCAAGGGCCACCACAGGGTCAAGCTTGGGTTTTCTTGAGCTGGAATTTGGACAGAATAAGAATTTTTCCTTTTTTCTCTTATTCTCCCTTAGCAACCTTATCTATTATTATTATTATTTCAAAATTATTTATTTTTAATTGGAGGATAATTTACAGTGTTGTGTTGGTTTCTGACATACATCTGCATGAACCAGCCGTGTCCCCTCCATCCTGAGCCCCCCTCCCAACTCCTACCTCATCCCACCCCTCCAGGTTGTCACAGAGCACCAGGTTGGGCTCCCTGTGTCATACAGCAGCTTCCCATTCGCTATCTGTTTTACATATGGTAATGTATATGTTTCAGCACTACCCTTTCAATTTCTTCCACCCTCTCCTGCCCCCAACCTTATCATTTACGGATCTTTGTCCATTCTGGCACGGAGAAATCTTTATATCTGCCTTTTTTTATGATTGCAGAAAATTGTATTTTAATATATAAAATAATATTTAGTGGCTTAAAATAGGTAATTTGGAGGTTACCATAGCAAATGTCCAGAATTTGTTAAGTCTCTTCTTTTTTAAGAGCTGGTAAGTAGTGGACTATGGAATGATGTACTTTCGTATTTTCTGTATATGGGCTATCTGAGTTTGTCTTCCAGTTTGCTGACTGGCATAGCTAGACACTTAACTTTGACATTGCATGGGTAGTTTTTGCATATCATTTATTTTTATTTAGGTTGGGGGAAAATATAAATGATTTAATAAAGGTTCAAAATATTGACCTGAAGATTTGGTTCATCAGAGTTGAGATTCTTAAATCAACAGTATAAAATCTAGTTTTTTTTTTTATGTTGATGATCTTTTCTATTAAAACAACAGTGGAATCCCTTTAAAATTGAGATGCACAGGTAGTAACTTTAAAAAAAAGTATAGAAGAAAGCAATTACTGAGATAGTTGGTCAGGTGAATTAGTATCAAATCGTGGTCAAGCTGATTTCTCTGTGTCGGGTGTGGAGTCACAGCTAACTTTGAGCATCTCACCCTAAAATACAGAAAATCAGCCAAGTTTTCTGCTGTTTGTGTTTATTAAAATAATTTATCTGTTCATGATACAGTTTTAGAATCTGCAGTGGTTTTCGATTTTATTTCTTCTACACTTTCGAAAAGTGCGACACAGTACTATCAGCCATCACATTTTGTGATTTTTAAAAAATTAATTAATTACTTTTATTTGGAGGCTCATTACTTTATAATATTGTGGTGGTTTTTGCCACACATTGACATGAATCAGCTGCTGGTGTACATGTAGTGATTCTTAATGGCAGGGTCATGTCCTTTATAGGGTCGGGTGGTTCTGTTGGCATCTTCGGGTGGAGACGTGTACTTTGAAAAGGTTCCCTCCTCCATTGTGAGGGAGGCAAGTATACATCTCAGCGAGAACCGCACAGAATATTCCAGCCCTTAGAAGTAATTGTATCCCCACACCTCTAAAAAACATCTAAAACTCCGGTTGTGAATTTCAAATAAAGCAGCCTGGGGAAAGAGAAAAATTAGGTAAAATTAACTTCTACACAGCAGTCTGATCCGACTAGACAATGTATCTTCCTGTGGAAGCAGAAATGAGGAGGGCCTGTGCTGTTGAGGTTTCTCAGGGTAGGAGGGGAGCGCTAAGCCTTGGAACACCTGGAGAAGAACACGTGCTGGTCCCCTTCCTTTCTGGGAGGTCATCCCGTCACGCGGGGGTTCCAGCTTCTTGGGTCACTGTGCCAGTGATGGTCCCCTCTCTCGTTTTTTCAGTCCCCATCGTGAAGCAGACTTGGGCGGGGCAGGCAGGTCACCTTGAATACTACAGTGATTACGCAGACAACTCCATTCCGACGGTGGATCTGGGGATTCCTAACACAGATAGAGGTGAGTCCTCGGTCCTGACTGATCCTCTTACTCAGAATGTCCATTCTGTAAATATAGTAGCTTAGGATAAAAATGAAGTATTTTATAAATACTGTAATGTTCCCCTTGTGTAAGTTTCTTTCCTTCCTCCTCACATCTTTATCCATGGATGTGGACCGATTCTTGCAGTTTAAGCACTGCTTTTAGTATTAACAAAAGTTCCAAGTTTTTAGTTGGTCATATGTAAGTGACTGACATACATGACGATTATGCGCATGACAGTTATGGTAGAGTTTAAGCACAGATTTTTTGTACCTTCATAATTCACTGTGGCCATAATGGGGTGCCTGTGTCTTAGTCACTCAGTCATGTCCGACTCTTTGTGACCCCATGGACTGTAGCCCTCCAGGCTCCTCTGTCCCTGGGATTCTCCAGGCAAGATTACTGGAGTGGGTTGCCATTCCCTTCTCCAGGGGATCTTCCCAACTCAGGGATCAAACCTAGGTTTCCTGCATTGCAGACGATTCTTTACCATCTGAGCCATCAGGGAAGCCCCCCTCCCAGAGTTAACTTTTCATATTCCCATGCAAAGTGTCTCTTCATTTAATTTTAGCCATTTATTCAGCCAGTATTATCATCCGACTTTGGTGTGCTGGCCCCTGCTAGACACTGAGGGAAACAGGAATGAAGCTGATGGTTTCCATCTTCCAGAAGCTTATGGTCTGTTACAGTCCAGGATGCATTTCATTTGTATTTCTGAGAGGCACTTAACCACATCCTACATGGGACATATGTAGTATAAGCTCATATACGTATATATAATATATAAGTAAATTGTTGAAGTACACTTGTTTTTCTCTTCAGATTGTAGGCTAATTCAAAACATTTTTTATTTCAAAAAATTGGAAGTATAAATTTGGCCACCTCACCTTCAGATGCTTTATTCATCTTAATTTTTATCCATTGTTCCTGCCACATTTTTCTTTAGTTTTCTGGTTCCCCCCAAACCTTTTTATGAAAAAAAGAGTAGTAAGTTGATGATCTTGTTCTATAGAGTAATTTATCTTGATTATTTTATGATACTGTCACTCATAATGCTGTGATTGATAAAGTAGAATCAATACGCCATCCTGTAGTATTGATTATTCTGACAAGATTAGTATATATATCACTAAGTCTGTCTGTTGCTGTCTGTTTTGGAAAAATGATTTCAGATGGAATTTTCCTTTTTTTTTGTTTATCTTGCTTTTTAGACTCTAATGCTCATAAATTGATGCATTCTTGATTTGTTTTATTTTCAGTCTGACCTTATTATTGCTTATATTTATGTTCTACCTTATCCAAAAGGAATTTGAGATGGCTTTCAAAAATATATACCATAATGTACTAAAATGTATTATGGTAACCATACTATAATGGTTAAAAATACATAGAGTGATCAAGAATAAGAAAAGTAATGGTTAGTTGAGTGCTTTGTTCTCTACTGTGTCACTTAATACTTTGTTGAATTGAGGGGTTTATTCTTATTTATTGACTTGCACTCTCTCCCCAAGCATTTATTGCCGTCCTGGCCTCAGCATTTTCCATTAAAGGTTTGCTATCTGTCGGCATCTAAGGGACTGTGCCTCTGATAGCACTGTATCTTTAGTGTACATCCCAGAGCTGGCCACCATGTCTGGCGTTTTAGAAACGTAATAGCAAGTATTTACAAAATAAATAATCGACAGTATAATATTGTATCTTGCACCATTGTTTCCCTATGGTTGTGATGCCTGAGATTCTAATGTTTTTTTCAGAATAATGTGGTCTAAGGAAAGAAGCCAGGCTCCTGTTATTTCTGCAAGACTTAACAAATTTGTTATGTGTCTGGAGTGAACTACAGTGTTTCCTATACCTGACTTTGTGTAATTCCCCTCACCTCTCTAGGTCTTCAGTCTCTCATGTATGAAATGAATGACTGACTTCATGATTTTTATCGTTCCCCCTGGTTCACTAAGTCCATGGAAATTAGAAAAGGCTGGTTTTCAAAATTTCAAATTCTTAAGTGAATACCAGTGTTTAAACTTTGACTCACAATGTTTTAAGGAAAGTAATACATTGTAAGTTTTCTTCTCACCTTTCCTAGGTCATTGTGGAAAGACATTTGCCATTTTGGAAAGATTTCTAAATCATAGCCATGACAAAATACCGTGGTTGGTCATTGTGGATGATGACACATTAATAAGGTAAGGGGCCCTCTTGTCCTCAGGCGGCTTTAAATTCTACATGTATTCATAGTCAGAAACTAGGGTGGGTACTTCTGCTGCTGGCCAGCATGTAGAAACAGGGACTGGATTTTACCCTCACATCTGAAACATGTTTCCTCCCCCCTGCCGCCCCCCAGGCTGTAAAGGACACAGTATCTGAAATGAGTTATTTTTAAAACATGGACAGTAGACAATACAGTATAATATGTATAATAACTCAAACCTAAATAATTCAAAACTAAAATAATTTTAATGTTGAAATCAAACATCAGTCATATCACTAAATGTGAGTGGGTTTAGCTCACCTAACAAACTTTTCAAAGTGCTTCATAAAACAAGCCCCAAATCTATGCTTTATATGAAAGACACATAAACATAGTCATTCAAAAAGTCTAATGATAAAGGGATGGGTAAGGTTTGCCAAGCCAGTGGGAACAATAAAAATAAAAAATTCAGTTCCCAACTCAAGCTAGGAAAAGAATCACAAAGTCAACCCAGACAAACAAGGAAGAAAATAATAATAAAGATACATGCAGAAATAATGAGGTAGAGGTCAAAAAAGCAGAGGATCAAACTAAAGAGCCAAAATTTTGGTTCCTTGAAAAAAAAATTAACAAATTGTATCAAGTGATTTCCAGTAATACCATTACGTGGAAAAAGCCAAGTGCATAAGAGTGCATTTTGTTTGCTTCCCTGTGTTTAAGAAAGAAGGGGAAATAAAACATACCCATGTGGACTTAGCTGTTCAAAAACAAAGTGGGCAGATAAACTGGAAGTCCATGAAGTAGCTCCCACAGAGGGGTGGGTGGGAGCGTGGGGTAGATGGAGGTGGGGTATGTGTGCCCCTTTTCTATCTCTTTGTTTAGTTTTGACTTTGGGAAGTGTGCTCATATTTTACCTATTGAAAAATAAAATGAATCTATAAGGATGGGAAAAATCAATAAGGATGAGGAGAAAGCTGAAACAAACTAACTGTATTTCAGATGAAAATATAATCACACTGAAGGGAAAATATAAAGCAAATACTGCTGAAGATGGGTTTTAGAGACACACCTTCAGGGGTAGAGAAGTGGAGATGCCAAAGAACTCCTGAGATTTCAGTCGGTCTGGTTTTGTCATGAAGCAACTCTGAAGGTACGTTAGGTAGGTTGTAGGACTGAGTAGAATGCTAAGTGGAAATAGTGTTGGGTGGGAGCCATGGTTCTCACTGTGGAAGGACATGGATGGGCCAGGTCAAGCTGATAGGCTGGAAGACTGGAAGTAGAGAAATCTCTAAGAATTCATAATTTCTATTAGACTCATGGTTTTTACAGTGTGTGTGTGTGTGTGCGCGCACATATCTTTCTAGTTCTTCACACCAAAGAAGACCAGATACCAGGATCCCCAGTAGCACCGAGCAACTAATGAACAGAACTAATACTACAACTTTCCTACTAAAAGGAACCAGGCCTTCTCAGAGAAAGAGCTGATTTTAAGGTTGAGGCAAGGAAGATATAGGAAGACATTTTAACTTTTTTTTTTCTTATGCCAGAGAGTTAGGAAGTGCTTAGGAAAAAAAAGAAAGAAAGAAGAATGCATGTTAAGAGGACACAGGAGCAAGCTTGAAGAGGTTCCCGTTGGTGGAATCTGGGACAAGCATTAGTGTCATTGAGGATGATAATGGATTAGGAACCATGACAATTAGGAAGCAATAAGTTCATGCTTATAATAAAAAAGTAATGAGGCAGATCTAGCTCCATAACAAAATACCAAATAATAAACAAAATAATTTATGTTAAACAATAGAAATTTATTTCTCGTTTTGGAGGCTGGGATGTCCAAGATCAAGGTGCTGGTGAGGCAGGTTTCTATGGCTCTTCTCTTGGTTTGAGGGTGGCCGCTGGCCTGGTGTGTGCTCGCGGGACCTCTTCTTTGTCTGCCATGGAGAGTGTTCTCTGGTGTCTCCTCTCATACAGACACAAGTTCTGTCGCATCCAAGTCCTACACTGGTGACTTCACTGAACCTCCTTCTAGGCCCTGATAGCTTACGGGGAACCGTGTCGGATTCGTGATCTCTGAAGAAGATTTAACTTCGGGATCAGGGACCAGGCTTGATCACTCAAGAGCTTTTGTGCAACAGAGTTTTATTAAAGTATAGAAGGAGACAGAGAAAGCTTCTGACATAGATATCAGAAAGGGGATGGAGAGCGCCCCCCGCCCCTTGATAGCCTAAGCAAGGGAGTTAAATACTTTTAAAATTAGTTATTGGAATAAATTGAAAGAATGTGTCAAGGTTGTAAACATCTTACTAGACCCACTCCCATAATTTACATTTTAAGATAACAGATTAGCCAGAAGGTTTTCAGAAAGGAGAGCCTGTCCTCAAGCAGGATATATTGTTGTTATATGATCCTTGAAAAGTGAAGTTGCTCAGTCCTGTCCAACTCTTTGTGATCCTGTGGACTGTAGCCCACCAGGCTCCTCCATCCATGGGATTCTCCAGGCAAGAATACTGGAGTGGCTTGCCATTTCCTTCTCCAAGGGATCTTCCCGACCCAGGGATTAAACCCAGGTCTCCCACATTGCAGGCAGACGCTTTAACCTCTGAGCCACCAGGGAAACCCTATATGATCCTTAGTACAGAGTTAAAACTGAGTTGTTGTGTAATCATCAGTTCTGGGCTTAAAGGAAACATTTTATGGGACTGAGACTAAGGAATGTAGAGGAAAGAAAAAAGATGTTTGTCCTTTCCTCCTCCCTGAGAATTCCAGAGCCCTGTCTCCACTTCGAGAGCCCCAGACCCCTTTCTCCTCCTTGGGGACCCTGGACTTATCAACCTGCCTAGGAATTAACTCTCTCAGCCCCATATCCAAATATAGTCACCTGGGGGGGTTAAGGCTTCAGCATATGAATGTTGTGCGTGGGACACAGTTCAGTCCACAGCGGGCAGATTCTGGCTAGCAGGGAGCGAGGAGTTCTGACTGGTTGATGGAGCTGGAAAAGTCATCTCTCTGACACCATCAGAGTAAAGACTGATTCAGGCAAGAAACTGACGGATGCCAAACTAGGGATAAGTTTTAATGAGGACCAGGATACTTGCTAGTGTTAGAGTGTCTGCCGGAGACTCTGAGAAACAGCAAAGGCAAAATAGCAAGTGTCCAGGGGAGACCCCGGGCAGCACCGTGTGATCAAAACAGACCCTCCCAGTGGAGGACAGGTGGATGCGGCAGGCCAGACGGCATGCCTTCTGTGTCCCTGCAGCACCTGAGGATGTGTAACCTTGCCTTTGTTACGAGGAAACATCAGACAAACCCAAGATGAGGACCAATCTATTAAAAGGGGGGTGGGCATTTATTTTTTAAAAATACCAGTGTCATGAAAGATTAAAAAAACCGAGGAACCGTTAAAGGAGATGAAACTGAGAATAAAGTGAATGACAAATAAATGCATTTTTCTGAGCAGCTAATGGATATTCCCACAGCCCTGTGGAAGCTGTCACTGTTGACATACGACAAGGAGGCATAGGGGCCGGAGGTATAGACAGACAGACACAAAAGGCCACGGATTAGGGAAGCCTCCCTAGAGGAGGCCGTAAGTACAGTGCAGTGGTGTGCCACAATCTGAAGGCCCCCTGGAAAGCTTTGCTGCCCAAATTCCCTTCCCGCCTTGCCTTCACCTGCCTGCCAAGGACTCATCTGTACTTTACAGGTTCCTTTTTTAGCCATCAAGGATTGTAACAGATACCAGCGAGGTCTGAAAAGGTACACTGAGGAGTTCATTCAGTGGGGAGCAGACCACTGGCCACCCTCCTTCCTTGCCTGGCCACACTGCCCATGCACACAAGGCAGCCACTGCTGGTCTGGGCTTGTGAAAACAGGGGGAGACCCTTGTTTCTCAGTTTCTCTCCTGTTTCCAGTGATGTACAGTGTACATCAAGTTTTTTTCTTTTTAAAAATCTTTCTTCTGTAAGTCTCCTGAATTTCATCTCTGTGACTGAGAGGGAGTATTGCAGAGTATAACCAGTGGGATGTAAGAACCGTAAAATATGTATTCTGCAGACACATTTGAATTAAGGAACTGTCGCTTCTGTTCCCTTGGGAATCTTAGCATCTCCAGGCTCCGGCACCTGCTGAGCTGCTACGACACCCGTGAACCCGTGTTTCTGGGAGAGCGTTACGGCTACGGGCTGGGCACCGGTGGCTACAGCTACGTCACGGGAGGAGGAGGGTAACTATAAGCTTGGCTTTCTGGAAATTGCACTTCTGTTTCCGGGATGCAGGGGTGGGTCTGTGCTATGGGCTCTAGGCTGATACCTAAGAGCTCTGTAAATGGGGGGAGCTGTTACAATGATAGGAACGTGAACATTAAAAAGAACCCACAGTGAAGAACATTTTATTCCTTGAAGAAATTATATATATATAAATGTATGTATATATAGATGATATATATAGATGATAGTTGGTAGAAATGTGCCTGTAGTAGTGATTGCTTCTAGGTGGCCAGTTAGTTTTGATCGTCTGTTTGAATGAAAAAAATCTGGGGTCTAGATTTTCATTTCAGAAAATAATTCATTAGACTTCTTAATTATCCCGTGCTTATTGATCGTATTTGGGGAAAACAGTAGTTACAGAAGTTTAGATTTAAGCAATTATGGGATATTTGTGTGGGATTTATGGGTTTTAAATATAGTTAAGAATCAGTGCTTTTAGGTAAGCTTCTGCCTAATCTCTTATGGGGAGAGATTTTGATTTGATTTGTGTAGGTGAATCAGTCAAGCAGTTAGCCTGTTCTGTTGTTTCTATAGTATTTGCTGCTGGGTGTTTAGGGAGAATCTTCTTATCCACTGTAGTGATTTACACGTATTCAGCAGGTTTTGTTGAGTATCCACTATGTGGTGGGCAGCATTCACTGGATTGTAGGTTTCTGAACCCTCGGACTTTTTATTCTTACTTGGCGATCCCCTAGGTTAGAACCGGGCCTACGACTACAGGGTGGTCTTCCAGGGGTTCCCGTTTTGGTCTGGCCTGGTTAGTGGTGACTGAAGTATGGTTGTGGAGGTGGCCTTTCCTAGTGATAACCAGGCCTGGGCAAGTTCTGATCTTTGTTGATCTACCTGAGGCCATTAGCAGTAGGAAGCAGGGGTCCACAGAGGCCTTGGAGAAGACACTAAAGCATCAAGCTGAGGAGTGTTGAGCTCGTCATCATTTAAGAAGGTTCCAGCTCTTTGCAGCCTTGTGGTAATGCATCAGTATCCTGGGTGAGGGGCTGGTGTCCATTAAGCCAGAGTTTCCCCTTTTGTAAAGGGTAGTGAAGAACAGGGAAGCCTGGCATGCTGCAGTCCATGGTGTCGCAAGGAGTCGGACACAACTGAGCAGCTGAACAACTGTGCTTTGTACTTGGGTCGATATATTTTGCAGCAGGAATGTGTTAATACTTTGACCCCAGAAGGGGCAGAGCCATAGCCTCCTGGTCCCCCCGCCCCTCGTCCTCCTCCCTGCTGTGCTGATGTCAGAGACTCTCTGTGGTCCTCTCGCTCCCTGCTCAGAGGCTGTGCTGCCTTCCTGTTGCTGTTAGTCTGAACTCTCCTCTCCTACTGCAGGCATCTGACTAGAAGATGATCACTCAGATTTCAACCAGACTCACACTGACCTGGATCGGGCCTCACTTTTAACCACTTCCCGTTGGCCTAACCCCCAGCCCCCAGGTGCTCGAGACCCGGCCTTGGGGCTACGTCTCTAACCTGTCTTTCCTCCTGCCTTCCCACCCCCAGACCCTCTCTCCCGGGCAAGGCTCTTCCCTGGAAGCCGGCTCATCTAGGTTTCCACTCACTCATCTCTTCAGCAGTTCCTTAGGTTAGTGTGATTTGTATCTTATTTGGGTTTTTGTTTGCGGGACCAGGGGAGTGGAAGTCTTTCGTGCCCTTGTACAGCCCCTCATTTCCACTGGGATAAAGTCCAGTTTCCTCACTGGGGCTCACCAGGTCTGCCTCTGTCTTGGCAGATGCTGTTCTATCGTCTTAGCCTCGTTTATCTTCGCCCTCATCCTGAGAGAATTCGTGCTGAACCTCTTTCAGTTCCTCAGAGGCGCTGTCTTTTAACGCTTCCCTCACATACGGCGTCTGCTGCTCTCTTCACAGCACAGTTCCCCACCGCGCCCCCAGCCGCCTTCCGCCTCTATCACCTGGCTAATCCTTCTGCTTCTTGTGGACAATATATCATTCTCAAGCCCTAAGCTAGTCTGGCTCCTGAATCTGGGTTAGATACTTTCCTCATATACACGAAGCACATTATGGTGACCATTATCATTTAATTGCCTATTTACTTTCCTGTTTTCTACCCAAATTATGAATTATTTGAAGGAGACACCTGCATCTTATTTCTCATTCCATCCTCACTGCCTGTCGTGGAGACGCAGTTTTACAGGGTCCAGGGGACAAATGAATAAGCAGATGCATGAACACTGGTACTGATCTTTATATGACTAACATGGACCAGTGTCATGTTCTGTTCATAGCAGCACTTCACAAAGATGCAGAAACATTCTTCATGAGATTGTCTCATTTCTGCCTTTGATAAAAGCTGCAGGCATAATAGTTTCTCTGATGTTACAAGAGATTTTTCTGATGATCTAACTTAAGAACCAACATGCTTTTTTTCTAAACAGCAAGTCAGAATCAATCAATGGCTTTTAAAAACCAGTTAATGGATCACAACCAACATTTAAAAATAATGAAATATAGAACAGAACAGAATAAAATAGATATATTATGTAGCAAATGTTATGTGTATTTTTCAGTTTTACACCCATACGCAAAACATAAATGGTTACATATGGACTGTGTTTCTGTTTCCTCACTGTGGTTTAGAGTCGAATAAGTTTTTGAAAACCATTGCTTTAAATCACCCTCTTAAGCCCCAGTTATCAGGGATAACCCAGGAGTGTGGACTCCAGTGATGTATGTGTGGAAAATGAGACCTTTGCACTATTAGAATCCAGCTGTCTGTTTTCCACTTTGTTGCTTACTCCTTGAAAGTTTGGGTAATTAGAGATAATTAGTTCAATAACTGTTTTCTTAAAAAGTGCTTATATATGTTTGGGTATGAAGCTGTGCTCAGGATGTCATTGGTGATCTGGATCCTCCTTGGAAGAGGCCTCGGTTCTGTTGCCCAGAGAGGCCATCATGACCTGTTCATCTGCTCAGAGCCCAGCACAAGTCTGGCCTGTTTCTGACACACTTCTGCAGGTGTCTTGATTTGCAGGTACGCCCTTGGCAAGTCCCTGGCTCCTATTTTAGTCTTCCTTATTTTAAAACTATTTTTAAAATTACTATATTGTATGTTAAAGGAAGTCATATTATTAGTCTTATAGCCTTTCAACATCTTTTTTATAATTAACATTTTTTACTTTTATTTTTTTAACTGATGGTTTACACAGTGTTGTGCTCATTTCTGCTGTACAGCAAAGTGACTCAGTTATATAGACATTCTTCTCAAATATTCTTTTCCACTATGGTTTATCCAGGAGACTGGATATAGTTCCTGTGCTAGTCAGTAGGACCTTGTAGTTTATCCATTCTAAATGCAATAGCTTGCATCTATAAGGAGAAGGAAATGGCAGCCCACTCCAGTATTCTTGCCTGGAGAATTCCGTGGACAGTGGAGCCTGGTGGGCTGCAGTCCATGGGGTTGCAAAGAGTCGGACACGACTGACTAACACCTACGTCTGTAACTCTAAACTCCCATTCCATCCCTCTTTCCCCGCCTTGGTAACCACAAGTCTCTTTTCTATGAGTCTGTTTCTGTTTTGTAAATAGATTCATTTGTGCCATATTTTAGATCCCACATAAAAAGTGCTATTACATGGTATTTGTCTTTCTTTCTGATACCTTCACTTAATATGATAACCTCTAGTTGCATCCATGTTGCTGCAAGTGGCATTATTTCATTTTGTTTTTAATGACTGAGTAGCATTCCATTGTGCATGTGTGTGTGTGTGTGTGTGTGTGTGTATGTATCGCATCGTTTTTATCCATTCGTCTGTTAGACATTTTAGTTTCCACGTCTTGGCTGCTGTGAATAGTGCTGTGAATGCAGGGGTGCATGTCTCTTTTGAATTATAGTTTTGTCTGAGTGGGACTGTTGGATCATATGGTAATTCTAGTTTTAGTTTTCTGAAGAACCTCTATACTATTTTGCATAGTGACCGCATCAGCTTACATTCTCACCTACAGTGTGAGAGAGTTCCCTGTTCTCCACACCCTCTCCAGCATTTGTTATTTGTAGACTTTTTAATGATGGCCATTTTGACCAGTGTGAGGTGGTGCCTCGTTGTAGTTTTAGATTCTCATTTCTGTAATAATTAGCGATGTTGAACATCTTTTCCTGTGCCTATTGGCTATCTGTATGTCTTCTTTGGAGAAATGTCTGTTAAGGTCTTCTGCTCAGTGTTTGGGTTGTTTTTCTGTTGAGCTGTATGAGCTATTTGAATATTTTGGAAATTAAGCCCTTGTTGCATCATTTGCAAATATTTTCACCCATTCCATAGGTTGTCTTTCTTTCATGACTTCCTTTGCTGTACAAAAGCTTGTAAGTTTGACTAGGTCCCATTTGTTTATTTTATTTCTATTGGCTTGGGAGGCTGACCTAAGAAAAATCATTGTACCATTTATGTTGGAGAAGGTTTTACCTATGCTGTTTCCTAATTTTATGGTATCTGTCTTACATTTAAAGTCTTTAAGCCATTTTGAGTCACTGATGAATGCTCGATTTTTAAGAGAGGCCATTCATGGTGAGTTTTCAAACTTGCAGTTCCCTTTTGTATAGTTCATAGCACCATTTTTCTTCTTGTACAGCCCTATTTCCTTGTATCACCTTAAATAAAGAGCTTCTTTGTCGTCTTGTCATATTCCATCCAGTCTTGTGACATGTCAGCAAAGGCAGGGAGTCTTCCATGTTGCTGCTTCACCGGCCGTGGTCACTGGTGCTGGTTACACAGTTCTGAACTGAGCCCCGCTGAGCGGGAACGGATGTGTTTGCATCAGGGACTGTGCTCAAGGGCTCTGTCCTCTTTCCCTCCCTCAGGAAGAGCTTTATAAATGCGGATCATCAGACCTTTATTGAGGACTTACTGTGAGACCCTCTATTTGACGATGGGAATATATGGATACACAGATAGTTTTGCTGTCAGTAAAGTCTTTGCTTATTGGGAATGAACTTGTGAATCATTTTAGTCCTATCAGCTCTTGGGTTATTCATGATACGAAAATATCTAGTACTACTCTAGGACCAGAAGGGAAACTAGAAACTGATCTGTGCTTAAAAAGAAGAGAATTTATTGCAGGAACTTGGTACAAGGTATTGGAAAGGGCCAGAGGACTAAAAGGGAGCTGGTGGCTTTACCCAGAGCTCAGTAACTCCAGGAAGTGCTGTTGTTCCCGAGGCTGGAGGAGCAGAAGGTGCTGGATTTGAGAGCCCACTGGTACAGGTTGCTGCGGCCACCGCTGCTGTCAGGCTAGCAATGCAGCACCTGGGGCAGACCCGGGACTGGCTGCCACTGCTGCTTGGGAACTGTCCCTAGAGCTCTGCCAGCCTGTGCCAGCGTTCCTGGAGCCTGTGGCTCCCGCACGCCCAACACCTGCCTCTGGCTAGAGACCAGCTGAGCCAGGAGCAGACGGCCTCCTCCAGGGATGTGCCCCTTGTTGTCAGGATGAAGCTGGGATGTAGCTGGCCAGGGAGTCTGGAGGGCACTGCAAAGTCCCCAGCTTCCTGCAGCGCTAGGGAGAGCGCAGAAAGGCAGGGACAGTGTGAGTTCCACTGGGAGGTGCCCGGCGTATCAGGTCAGGCAGCGTTTTAGCACCAGTGGAGACCAATCAGTCTCTTTCTCCCACCGCCCTTCTCAAAATCACCTTACGGAGGCTTCTGTGAGCAGAAATCACGTGGACCACGCATGTTTTCCAGTTAGATTTGATCTCATTGTCAGTTATCACTTGTATGACTTAGGTACCTTGTATATCCGGGTCCATCTGCCCGCTGGGGGAATGTTGGCAGATTTTGTTACTGATCTCATTAAGCATGTGTGAACTTACGAACTCTTCTAATTTTCCAGTGACATACTAGAAAAAGAATACTGCCTATTTATTTGTGTATAAGATATACATGAAGAAATACAATTGCTTATTAAATAACTTAAAAGTGATTTTTATGAAACACTACTGATGTTGACATCTTTATGAGAAACGTGGCTCTCAACTCTATCTCCTCATTTAGATTACCAGTCACAAGGACCTAACTGCCTTCTCTGTCTGCTCTGGCTTCCCCCAGAATGGTTTTCAGCAAAGAGGCCATCAGGAGACTTCTCGCCAGCAAGTGTCGCTGCTACAGCAACGATGCTCCGGATGACATGGTCCTAGGGATGTGCTTCAGTGGGTTAGGAATCCCCGTGACTCACAGCCCTCTCTTCCATCAGGTGAGAAAAAGGGTTTTATTCCCACCTCAGAGCGGGAGATGGGGATTTTCTTCTCACTTGAAGATCCTACTTTTTTCTCTTCACGTATTCTTCTGGAAACAGTCTTAAGAACTGTGTAGACAGGCTCCAGGCAGGGACATCTTTAACTAGACCTGTTTGTCCAGAGGGTTGATGCTGTACCTGTACAGCATGAAGACGGAAAGCAGAAACATGTGCAAAATGAAACGGTGTTTGACCTGCATCCTTGCATGCGGGACCAGGTAGAAGCTGTTCCTTCCCCCCACCGCCTTTTGTGTTAAAAAAAAATTGATGGCGTTTAGAAACTATCAGATGCTATTTCGAAATATCAGGACTGACCCAATATTGTCCTGCTTACCACCGAGTGTTTGCAGTTCTCCACTGGCCTCAGTCTTTATAGCATTGGCTGCCTTTTTATTGGGCTTTCTCCCCTTTGGGTGCTATTAAACTAATTAAATTTCAGTGTAGTATCTCAATAAGCATATATTCTGGGGGTTATAGAAGAGATGAGGTTATGTTCACAAGGGGTGGTTGGTGCTAATAAGGTCACCATCCTGCAATGTGGGGTAAGAAGGAAATCCTATTACAGTATTTTTACATTCTATGTAAAATTTTACAAAATAACCATAGCTCACACCCATTGTTGAGAAACTCAAAGCTTTTTGAAATTAGAAATATCTAAATGCACATGTATTTTAAGTGTCCTCCCTTACATTGAAAATATAGTCGTCATGCTTATTCAATAACCAGTAGCCATACAGAGACTTGGGCATGACAGAAATAGCCCTGCAGGAGAACTTGAGCAAGGCACAGAGAGTGCTTAAGTTACCAACAAAGGCAGAACCCATTTTTTGCGTTCTCAAGGACTGCAAGGAAGGATTAAAAAAAAGAACTCTACAATAAGAAATGTCTGAGAAGCCACCTCCTTGGTACAAGTCGGAAGGTACTTGGCCGTCTTTTAAAACCTTGAGCCTATATGTGGTGTTCTGAGGACTTAGAAAAGCAGGTTATCCTCTCTGACCCCTCTCTCTTGTTCTATCTCATAATGTTTCACTCACAGAGAGGAAGAACAATGAAAACTGTTGGTGTATAAGGGAAATAATTTGTCACTGGTAATATCACAGTCTTGGGGCTTCCCAGGTGGCTCAGTGGTAAAGAACCCGATGCAAGAGTTGCAGGTTCGATCCCTGGGTGGAGAAGATCCCCTGGAGGAGGGCATGGGAACCCACTCCAGTATTCTCGGCTGGAGAAATCCCATGGCCAGAGGAGACTGCTGGGCTACAGTCCCAGGGGCCGCAGAGAGTCGGACACGACTGAGCACACAGCACACATCACAGTCTTAGTTTTTTATATCAGCTTCTTTAGGGAAGAATTCATTAGTAAATGAAGTGGTAAAGAGAAAAGAAAGAAGGAAAATAATCAGTAAGTAAAAGTCCTTTGAAAGTAATTTAAAAAGTGTTGTTTCCCAAACATTAAAACTCATGATTTTGCTAATTCACATAATACATTTTAAACCTTTCCAAAGTCATAAAGTGTGCTCAAAACCCATCCTCCCCAACAGACACTGCTTTATCTTCCAATTCTTAAGCCTCTTTTAAGAGAGTTTGCTCTGATTTGGACATTACTTTCCATTTGTAATGTTTGAACACTGGAGTCGGACATGATACATAAGCAACTAATACTTTCACAAAAGAGAGTGTATCTGTTCATATTGAGAAAGAGAAAAAAAATCTAGGATTCTTGGTGAGTTAGAGTGGGTGTGTGGAAACAAGCTGGATTCAAAGTTGCCTGGGCCCCATTCCTTCTGAGTCAGGGAAGGTTATTGTGAAATCACAGGTTCAGAACAGACCTCAAGGAGTGTGTAGTATAGCTCTCTGTTAAAAACAAAGTGTCTACAACATGTGGTTTTTCTGCGGTTCCAAAATTATATGCCACTAATGGGTATGGCTGTGGTCCGTGTGATAAGATTGACTGTTTTCTGTGATTATGGTTTGTGTGTCTGCCCTCTGATGCCTCAATGAATCAGCCTTGTCTAACTCAATGAAACTAAGCCATGCCGTGTGGGGCCACCCAAGATGGGCGGGTCATGGTGGAGAGGTCTGACAGAATGTGGTCCACTGGAGAAGGGAATGGCAAACCACTTCAGTATTCTTACCTTGAGAACCCCATGAACAGAATGAAAAGACAAAATGATAGGATACTGAAAGAGGAACTCCCCAGGTCGGTAGGTGCCCAATATGCTACTATGGAGAAATAACTCCAGAAAGAATGAAGGGATGGAGCCAAAGCAAAAATCATACCCAGTTGTGGATGTGACTGGTGATAGAAGCAAGGTGCAGTGCTGTAAAGAGCAATATTGCACAGGAACCTGGAGTGTCAGGTCCATGAATCAAGGCAAATTGGAAGTAGTCAAACAGGAGATGGCAAGAGTGAACGTCGACATTCTAGGAATCAGCAAATTAAAGTGGACTAGAATGGGTGAATTTAACTCAGATGACCATTATATCTACTATGGCGGGCAGGAATCCCTTAGAAGAAATGGAGTAGCCATCATGGTCAACAAAAGAGTCCGAAATGCAGTACTTGGATGCAATCTCAAAAACAACAGAATGAACTCTGTTCGTTTCCAAGGCAAACCATTCAATATCACAGTAAACTAAGCCTATGCCCCAACCAGTAATGCTGAAGAAGCTGAAGTTGAATGATTCTATGAAGACCTACAAGACCTTTTAGAACTAACACCCAAAAAAGATGTCCTTTTCATTATAGGGGGCTGGAATGCAAAAGTAGGAAGTCAAGAGACACCTGGGCTAACAGGCAAATTTGGCCTTGGAATACGGAATGAAGCAGGACAAAGACTAATAGAGTTTTGCCAAGAGAAGGCACTGGTCATAGCAAACACTCTCTTCCAACAACACAAGAGAAGACTCTACACATGGACATCACCAGAGGGTCAACACCGAAATCAGATTGATTACATTCTTTGCAGCCAAAGATGGAGAAGCTCTATACAGTCAGCAAAAACAAGACTACGAACTGACTGTGGCTCAGATCATGAACTCCTTATTGCCAAATTCAGACTGAAATTGAAGAAAGTAGGGAAAACCACTAGACCATTCAGGTATGACCTAAATCAAATCCTTTATGACTTATACAGTGGAAGTAAGAAATAGATTTAAGGGGCTAGATCTGATAGAGTGCCTGATGAACTATGGACAGAGGTTTGTGACATTGTACAGGAGACAGGGATCAAGACCATCCCCATGCAAAATGGCTGTCTGGGGAGGCTTTACAAATAGCTGTGAAAATAAGAGAAACCAAAGCAAAGGAGAAAAGGAAAGATAAAAGCATCTGAATGCAGAGTTCCAAAGAATAGCAAGGAGAGATTAGAAAGCCTTCCTCAGTGATCAATGCAAAGAAATAGAGGAAAACAACAGAATGGGAAAGACTAGAGATCTCTTCAAGAAAATTAGAGATACCAAGGGAACATTTCATGCAAAGATGGGCTCGATAAAGGACAGAAATGGTATGGACCTAACAGAAGCAGAAGATATTAAGAAGAGGTGGCAAGAATACACAGAAGAACTGTACAAAAAAGAGCTTCATGACCCAGTGATCACCCAGTGATCACAATGGTGTGATCACTCACCTAAACCCAGACATCCTGGAATGTGAAGTCAAGTGGGCCTTAGGAAGCATCACTACAAACAAAGCTAGTGGAGGTGATGGAATTCCAGTTGAGCTATTTCAAATCCTAAAAGATGATGCTGTGAAAGTGCTGCACTGAATACGCCAGCAAATTAGGAAAACACAGCAGTGGCCACAGGACTGGAAAAGGTTAGTTTTCATTCCAATCCCAAAGAAAGGCAATGCCAAAGAATGCTCAAACTACCACACAGTTGCACTCATCTCACACGCTAGTAAAGTAATGCTCAAAATTCTCCAAGCCAGGCTTCAGCAATATGTGAACCATGAACTTCCAGATGTTCAAGCTAGTTTTATGAAAGGCAGAGGAACCAGAGATCAAATTGCCAAGATCTGCTGGATCATCAAAAAAGCAAGAGAGTTCCAGAAAAATATCTATTTCTGCTTTATTGACTATGCCAAAGCCTTTGACTGTGTGAATCACAATAAACAGTGGAAAATTCTGAAAGAGATGGAAATATCAGACCACCTGACCTGCCTCTTGCGAAACCTATATACAGGTCAGGAAGCCACAGTTAGAACTGGACATGGAACAACAGACTGGTTCCAAATAGGAAACGGAGTACGTCAAGGCTGTATATTGTCACCTGGCTTATTTAACTTCTATGCAGAGTACATCATGAGAAACATTGGGCTGGAAGAAGCACAAGATGGAACCAAGATTGCCGGGAGAAATCTCAATAACCTCAGATACGCAGATGACACCACCCTTATGGCAGAAAGTGAAGAGGAACTAAAAAGCCTTTTGATGAAAGTGAAAGAGGAGAGTGAAAAAGTTGGCTTAAAGCTCAACATTCAGAAAATTAAGATTATGGCATCTGGTCCCATCACTTCATGGGAAATAGATGGGGAAACAGTGGAAACAGTGTCAGACTTTATTTTTTTAGGCTCCAAAATCATTGCAGAGGGTGATTGCAGCCATGAAATTAAAAGATGCTTACTCCTTGGAAGGAAAGTTATGACCAACCTAGATAGCATATTCAAAAGCAGAGACATTACTTTGCCAACAAAGGTCCGTCTAGTCAAGGCTATGGTTTTTCCAGTAGTCAT
>NW_011494628.1:1602785-1610052 GCF_000754665.1 Bison bison bison
GAAACTCCAGTACTTTGGCCACCTCATGCAAAGAGTTGACTCATTGGAAAAGACTCTGATGCTGGGAGGGATTGGGGGCAAGAGGAAAAGGGGACGACAGAGGATGAGATGGCTGGATGGCATCACCGACTCAATGGACATGAGTTTGTGTGAACTCCGGGAGTTGGTGAGGACAGGGAGGCCTGGCGTGCTGTGATTCATGGGGTCGCAAAGAATTGGACATGACTGAGTGACTGAACTGAATGGGTATGGCATGGCCAGTGAATCTTGTGCAGAAAATTGTCAAAGTAACCATTTGAGGACTCTGGAAGTCAACCAGAAAGCACCGAGAAGCGTGAAATCCTGAAAAACTACTGTAGTTTGGGGTAAGAGCAACAGAGTCTGAAGCCTTTCTGGCTGAAACCCCCAATCCTACCTGATTTCCATCCCAGCTTGGTTGGAGAGAGCAGCAGTTTGACCAGTATGGGCCAGGTTGGAAAAAAACAAACAAGTTTTCTGTCAGGGGGTGAACTTGATTGGGAAAGAGATGAAAACCCACAGGTCTGCCAGCTAAAATTGTCAAACTTGGGTGGGAAACAAACAAGAAAAACCTGCATCTTCACTGGCCTGAGATTGTAGTTTCAATTATGTGAAGAAATTATTTGTCAGAAGTTTAATGTCTAATCCCCTGGAAATAAGAGCATAGTAGGGCTAGATGGCTTCCCTGGTGGCTCATTGGTAAAGAATCTGCCTGCAGTGCAGGAGATGTGGGTTCCATCCCTGGGTTGGGAAGATCCACTGGAGGAGAAAATAGCAACCTACTCCAGTTTTCCTGTCTGGGGAAATCCCATGGACAGGGGAGTCTGGCAGGCTATCTAGTCCTTGGGATCACAAAGAGTCGGACACGACTGAGTCACTAAAGAAGGCAGGGCTGGATAAGCCAGCCGCAGTTCTCTGGCCCACTGGGAAGCTCTGTGCATGCGCATGGGATGGTGATGAACCTGAGAGAAAGTCAAGGCCAAGGCATGTTTGAAAATCCACTGAAGTTTTGAACGTCCTTTGCAATCCAAATGTAGACTGAAGCTTTATGGACTAGAGATGTCTGAGTCCAATCTCTGCCTATATTATAATCTAATATAGTTGATTAGATTAAGTTGCTCAGGCATAGGAGTGACTTCTAGAAAATCATACTAAAAAATGAGAATTAAAGCTTGAGGAAAAAAGCAGCCACACATTCCAGGGAGAAGGAGTCTATGGTATAAGTTCAATTAAGTTAGTCTTTTATAAAGAGTAGTAAAAGTGAATAAATTTGTGAGTTGCTATAACATTATTTAAAATAGCCAGTTTCCAACCAATTATGGTGAAAGTTGCAAAGAAACATATTCAGGGAGAAATGCAGTCAACAGAAATGGACTCTGAATGGGACCAGGTATTAGATTTGACAGACAAAGGCTTCAAAGCACCTAATTAAAAAATTAAAAAAAAAACTATAATCAAATAATTAAAGGAAAATATTACAGTAACTCAACGAATAGCAAGATAGAAAGACAGAAACTTTCATAAAGAACCAGATGGAAACTCTATAGTTGTAAAACCCAACAAATGAAATGAGAAATTACCTAAATGAACTTAACAGTAGATTGGAGATGCAAAAGAAACAATCAGTAAGTTTCAAGGCAAATGAATAGAAATTACCTAATCCAAAGAACAGAAACGAGACTAAAGAAAAATGAACGTGTCCTCAAAGTGGTAAAACATAAAGTATATCAACATACATTTAATGGGAGTTCTTTTTAAAAAGAGAAGGGAGAAAAAATGGGACAGTTTGTTTTTTTTTTTTAGAAGAAACAACATTTTCTCAAATATTATAATAAGAAGCAATCTGTTGATCTGAGGAACTCAACAGGGCCCTTACAGGAGAATCAGGAAAAGATTACACATGAACATGTTTAGTCGTTGAAAAGCAATGAGAAAGTGAAAACCTTAATAAAAAAACCTAGTGAAAATTGAAATTAAAATGTTATTGGCTAATGTCTCATTAGAAATAATAGAGACCTGAAGGCAGAAAGAAAAGGAAGAATTTAACCAACAATTTTGTATCAGTAAAACTATCCTTCCAAAATGAAAGTGGAATAAAGACATGCAGTTCAGTTCAGTGTAGTTCAGTCACTCAGTCGTGTCCGACTCTTTGCAACCCCATGAATCGCAGCACGCCAGGCCTCCCTGTCCATCACCAACTCCCGGAGTTCACTCAGACTCACGCCCATCGAGTCAGTGATGCCATCCAGCCATCTCATCCTCTGTCATCCCCTTCTCCTCCTGCCCCCAATCCCTCGCAGCATCAGAGTCTTTTGCAGTGAGTCAACTCTTCGCATCAGGTGGCCAAAGTACTGGAGTTTCAGCTTTAGCATCACTCCTTCCAAAGAAATCCCAGGGCTGATCTCCTTTAGAATGGACTGGTTGGATCTCCTTGCAGTCCAAGGGACTCTCAAGAGTCTTCCCCAACACCACAGTTCAAAAGCATCAATTCTTCGGCGCTCAGCTTTCTTCACAGTCCAACTCCCACATCCATACATGACCACAGGAAAAACCATAGCCTTGACTATGGACCTTTGTTGGCAAAGTAATGTCTCTGCTTTTGAATATGCTATCTAGGTTGGTCATAACTTCCCTTCCAAGGAGTAAGCGTCTTTTAATTTCATGGCTGCAGTCACCATCTGCAGTGATTTTGGAGCCCCCAAAAATAAAGTCTGACACTGCTTCCCCATCTATTTCCCATGAAGTGATGGGACCGGATGCCATGATCTTAGTTTTCTGAATGTTGAGCTTTAAGCCATTACCAGATAAACAAAAAGTGAGAAGGACTTTTGGCTAGCAGACATTCCCTTCCCTTAAAAAAGCTAAAGAAAATCCTTTGGGCTGAGAGAAAACGATACCATGTGGTACCTGGAATATATAAGCGAGTGATTAAGTACACTGGAAAGACCATATGTATATACATGCTTGTGTATATATATACACGTGTATAAAAAAGAAAAATGTGAGCATAAAATATCTGTATGTGTATAGACACATATCTTCCCACAAGCACTGGAACAAAGGGAATCACTTTGCAGTACACCTGAAACTAACGCAACGCTGTAAATTAACTATATTTCAATTTAAAAAATGGTATAAAAAACTAAAAAAAAAACATACCATGCAAATCACAAGAGAGCTTGAGTGGCTATAGTAATATTCAAAACAATACATTTTAAGAACAGAAATATTACTAGACAGAAAGTGGGACATTTCATGACAAAAGGTCAATACATCAAGAGAAAAAGTGATTAATATAACACATGTTTATAGCTAACAGATCTTCACATTACATGAACTAAATGGAATTGAAAGGAGAAACAGACAAGTATTAGCTACTTGTCACATAAAAAACATTTCATCTGACAATAGAATAAACTTCCTTTTTCAAATGTATATGGAATATTCTCTAGGATAGACCAGAAGCTAAGTCATATTGTTTTGCCCAATATATTTAAAAGGATTGAAAACATACATAGTACACCCCCAAGAACAGTGGAATGAAATTAGAATCAACAGAAAATGGAGACATTCCCCCAATATTTAGAAATTAAACAACATGCTTTAAAATAACCCTTGGGCTGAAAAAAAAATCATAAGGAAAATTAGAAAATGAGAACACAACATATCCAAAAATTTGAGTTCAGCTATAGAGTGATTAGTAGGAAATTTATGGTTTTAAACATGTTGTGCTCTGCTGTGCTTCCCTGGTGGCTCAGACAGTAAAGAATCCACCTGCAGTGCAGGAGGCCCGGGTTTGATCCCTTGGTCGGGAAGATTCTCTGGAGAAGGACATGGCAAACCCACTCCAGTATTCTTGCCTGGAGAATCCTATGACAGCGGAGGCTGGTGGGCTACAGTCCACAGGGTCACAAAGAATCAGACACGACTGAACGACTAACACTCTCACTTTCACATGATAGAGTGTTAGGAAACTTATAGTTTTAAACATGTTGTGCTGTGTTGTGCTTAGTCGCTCAGTCATGTCTGACTGTGTGATATTAGGAAGGAACAAAGATATTAAATTACTAGTCTAAGTTTCTACATTGAGAGCAGAAGAATATAAAATCAAATCTGAACTATGTGGAATAAAAGAAATATTAAAGATCATGTATACCTGTGATGGATTCATTTTGATATTTGGCAAAACTAATACAATTATGTAAAGTTTAAAAATAAAATTAAAAAAAAAATAAAGATCAGAGCACAAATAATGAAATAGGAAACAGAAAATCAGTTAAACCAAAAATTAGTTCTGATCTGATAAACCTTTAACTAGCTTGACCAACAGAAAACCAGTTGTTTTGTTTTTGCTGCTGTTTGTTGGTTAGTTGCTAAGTTGTACCCAACTCTTTTGTTACCCTGAGGACTGTAGCCTGCCAGGCTTCCTTGTCCATGGGCTTTCCCAGGCAAAAATACAGGAGTGGGTAGCCATTCCCTTCTCCAGGGGATCTTCCCCACCCAGGGATCCATCCTGAGTCTCCTGCATTGCATAAGAGAGGATGTAAGTTGCCAAACTCAGAAGTGAAAAAGGGGCATCATTATATATCCTACCAAAATTATGCCAACAAATTAGACAGTTTAAATGAAGTGGAGAAATTTCTAGAATCACACTTTTTAAGCAAGTCTATTTCTTCAGAAATAGAAAATGTATTTAAACCTTTATACATTGATGAAATTGAATTCAAGAAGCAGCAAGAATGTTTCCCAACTCAGTTTATGATGCCACAGATATACGCTGTATCCCCAGGAGCAAGCACTAAGAAGATCACTTAAAAAATAGCTAAAAAATTAACAAAGGGATTAAAATGGGATATCACAAAAGTAAACCACAGGCCAGCGTTTCTCTTGAACACAGATGTAAAAATTCATAATGTTAACCAAAAATTCAAAATGTTAACCAGCAAATCTAGCAAAGTGTCAAAATTGTTGCTTGTTTTTCACACTTAAAAATGAACTGTTGGGAGATATATCTAAAAGGAAAAAATAAATCCATAATACCTTTGTCTCTATTGACGCAGATTCCAGAAGTGATTGATTGCATCTCAGGAGTCATCCGTGGAAGTGAAGTGCAGGCTTATTAAGCATTCAGTTCAGTTCAGTCGCTCAGACGTGTCCGACTCTTTGCGAAATCATTTCTGATAAATGAGGTCACGGAAAAGAACAAGACAAAACCGGAAAAGTAGAGTGCACCCAGAGCAGCATCTGTGATGCTCAGAAGCCTGCACTGCCTCTGATAATCAACCTCTGGGCCCAAATACCAAAGAGAATCGACATAGGCAGAGGGGGCGCTGTGTACACAGAGAGAGATGGTTTAAAACTGCAGGAGGACGTAAGTTGGGCAAAATGTAAACCTTATCTGTAGAGATGACAGCTCACTGAACAGCGCAACAAATGGAGGTTAAAACTATTTTAGACGCTTTACAGCTGTACTGAGCTATGATTTACATCCCATACACAGTTCTCACACAGTGATGGTGTGAATGGCAGCTTGAAACATCTTAGCAAATTTCCAGAGTTAGAGCATCACAAACCTGGTCTTATGGCCCGATAGTCAGGCCCCCCACACTTCCCTTGAATGGCTTTGCAGCCATTCCTCACTGCATTTGCAGACCCAGGACACCACAGGTTTGCTTCGTGTCTCTACTGCTGTTACTGTTCAGTCACTAAATTGTGTCTCTTTGCGACCTTATGGACTGTAGCACAGTGGGCTTCCTTGTCCTTCATTATCTCCTGGAGTTTGCTCAGACTCACATCCATTGAATCAATGATGCCATCCAGCCATCAACCATGTGTCTCTACAGTGTTTCCTTTTCTAGACCTGTCCTTGTCCCTGATGAGACCTGTGTTTCCCTTCTCTGAAAGACATACGCTTGATTCCACGTCAGAACAGCAGACGAGCAATGGGAACCCCCAGAACGCCTTGCCCCACCTCGCCATACACACACCATGTATGGCCAGAGTTTCTTTAGACCTGGGAAGTAAGTTTTTCCGCCTCTCTGCAGAAGTTTTAATAGTAACTTCAATGACTTACCAAGGAAACCTTTTCATATTACCACGGTTGATCTCTCAGGGGCATGGCTGTGGAACCTCGGAGCAGAATGCGGATGTGTTTGGAGCATTGTGCTGGGGGTAAGGAAGTACCTGGAGATGCAGAAGCAAAGAGCCTGGAGGCAGATTTTCCTGGAAAGGATTCTCCTCTTTGCTGTTAGATTCCCATAACCAACACCAGCTCTGGAAAGAAAGCAGTCGATCCACACATTTAAATGTTATTCTGAAGCAGGACTGTTTCCGGTGAGTGAGAGGGTGTGATTCTCTGTTCTGTCTGCAGGCGCGGCCCGTGGATTACCCTAAGGACTACCTGTCTCACCAGGTTCCCGTGTCTTTCCACAAGCACTGGAACATCGATCCCGTGAAGGTCTACTTCACGTGGCTGGCGCCCGATGAGGAGGACCGAGCCAGGCAGCAGAGCCGAAGAGGCCTCAGAGAGGAGCTGTGAAGCACGGGGCCCACGGGCACGGGTCGGAGGCCGAGACTTGCGCTGTCCTGCTGGGCTGCGTCTCTCGGCTCACCTGTGCGTGACACACGGCTTTGGAAGCGTCCTGACTGCAGGTGGATGTGTGATGTGGTCATTTTTGAGTTGGGGGTGGGGAAGAAGTCATAGAGAAAACAGATTTTTTTTCTTTTCTGGGGGAAAAAAAATCACTTGCATTGGCATTATGCAGTTCTTGTAATACACAATGATTACTGTGTATTTTTCAAGCTGTGAAACAGCAGCTTTATTTCTGTCACAGAAAAATAAATGGTACCAGAAGTCTCCTTCCTGTCCTCGCTCTTCATTATAACGGACGTGTCAGCTGGGCATGAGGCTGCAGAGACGTGACTGTCTTCACCATTATACATAAAATAAAGAAGAGAAGGTGTCTTGACCTGGATCTTACCAGGGGGCCAACTTTTAAAACATACTATTGATGATCGAAATGATTTTCTGGTAACTCAGTAGGAAGACTGCTATATTAAGGATCATTCGTAAAACATCACAAAAGTCTAGCAAATGAAAAAATCCCCTGGAGTCTGTAATCAGGGTTGTTATGTTTTATCTGTTTTTCTGTTTATGCCTCATAAAAAGAGAATAAGAAGTCTTCTGCTTCTTTAAAGGTTCATCTGTGTTCTATTTCTCCCTGAAGCCCTATCTTTATGACCTACTTAT